>NC_135329.1:69543128-69845661 GCF_023851605.1 Tamandua tetradactyla
AAGTTAACTCAAAATGGATCAAAGATCTAAACATTAGGTCTAAGACCATAAAACAGTTAGAGGAAAATGTTGGGAGATATCTTATGGATCTTACAACTGGAGGCGGTTTTATGGACCTTAAACCTAAAGCAAGAGCACTGAAGAAGGAAATAAATAAATGGGAGCTCCTCAAAATTAAACACTTTTGTGCATCAAAGAACTTCATCAAGAAAGTAGAAAGACAGCCTACACAATGGGAATCAATATTTGGAAACGACATATCAGATAAAGGTCTAGTATCCAGAATTTATAATGAGATTGTTCAACTCAACAACAAAAAGCCAGCCAACCCAATTACAAAATGGGAAAAAGACTTGAATAGACACCTCTCAGACGAGGAAATACAAATGGCCAAAAGGCACATGAAGAGATGCTCAATGTCCCTGGCCATTAGAGAAATGCAAATCAAAACCACAATGAGATATCATCTCACACCCACCAGAATGGCCATTATCAACAAAACAGAAAATGACAAGTGCTGGAGAGGATGCGGTGAAAGAGGCACACTTATCCACTGTTGGTGGGAATGTCAAATGGTGCAACCACTGTGGAAGGCAGTTTGGCGGTTCCTCAAAAAGCTGAATATAGAAATGCCATACGACCCAGCAATACCATTGCTGGTAATATACTCAAAGGAATTAAGGGCAAAGACACAAACGGACATTTGCACACCAATGTTTATAGCAGCGTTATTTACAATTGCAAAGAGATGGAAACAGCCAAAATGTCCATCAACAGACGAGTGGCTAAACAAACTGTGGTATATACATATGATGGAATACTATGCAGCTTTAAGACAGGATAAACTTATGAAGCATGTAATAACATGGATGGACCTAGAGAACATTATGCTGAGTGAGTCTAGCCAAAAACTAAAGGACAAATACTGTATGGTCCCACTGATGTGAACAGACATTCGAGAATAAATTTGGAATATGTCATTGGTAACAGAGTCCAGCAGGAGGTAGAAACAGGGTAAGATAATGGGCAATTGGAGTTGAAGGGATACAGACGGTGTAACAGGACTAGATACAAAAAACTCAAAAATGGACAGCACAATAATACCTAATCGTAAAGTAATCATGTTAAAACACTGAATGAAGCTGCATCTGAGCTATAGGTTTTTGTTTTGTTTTGATTTGATTTTACTATTATTACTTTTATTTTTTTCTCTATATTAACATTCTATATCTTTTTCGGTTATGTTGCTAGTTCTTCTAAACCAATGCATATGTACTAAGAAATGATGATCATGCATCTATGTGATGATGTTAAGAATTAATGATTGCATATGTAGAATGGTATGATCTCTAAATGTTGGGTTAATTTCTTTTTTTCCGTTAATTAAAAAAAAAAAGATAAGGGATAATTGGAGCTGAAGGGATACAGACTGTACAACGGGACTGGATATAAAAACTCAGAAATGGACAGCACAATACTACCCAATTGTAATGCAATTATGTTAAAATACTGAATGAAGCTGCATGTGAGGTATAGGTTTTTTTTGTTTTTGTTTTTTTTTCTTTCTATTATTGTTTTAATTCTTATTCTGTTGTCTTTCTATTTCTTTTTCTAAATCGATGCAAATGTACTAAGAAATGATGAATATGCAACTATGTGATGTTATTAAGAATTACTGATTATACATGTAGATTGGAATGATTTCTAATTGTTTTGTTAATTCTTTTTTTAATTAATTAAAATAAATAAATAAATCAATAACACTCTGGCTCTCAAAAAAAACAATATCAAAGTGGATCAAACACCTGCATATAAGAACGAGTACTATAAAGCTTCCAGTAAGAACTAGCACTATAAAGCTTCCAGAAGAAAATGAAGGGAAACTTTTACATGTCCTAGTAATAGGAGGTAGCTTCCTAAACTTTACACCCAAAGCATAAGCAACAAAAGAAAGAAAAAATAGATCAATGGGAGCTCCTCAAAATCAAATGCTTTCAGTGGGGACAAGGAAAGCAATAGGCCAAGCCCTCAATCTTAGGGTCTATTTATATGAAACTTATCCTCGCAAAGGATAGGCTAAGCCTACTTAAAATCAGATCTAAGGGCCCAGTTGGTTCAGCAGGCAGAGCTCCACCTGCCATGCCGGGGACCCAAGTTCAATTCTTGGTACTTGTCCATGTTAAAAAAAAAAAAAAAATAGGCCTAAGAATCACCCCCAGAGAACCTCTTCTGTTGCTCTGATGTGGAATATCTCTTTCAGCCAACACGGCAATCAAACTCACTGCCCTCCCCCTCTCTATGTGGGACATGACTCCCAGATGTGTAAACCAACATGGGATGAAATTCTAGAATGAGCTGGCATTCAGCATCAAGGGATTGAGAAAGCCTTCTTGGCCAAAAGGGGGAAGAGAGAAATGAGACAAAATAAAGTGTCAATGGCTGAGAGATTTCAAACAGTCAAGAGGTTATCCTGGAGGTTATTCTTACGCATTGTATAGATATCCCCTTTTTACTTTAAGGTGTATTAGAAACGCTAGAGAGAAGTGCCTGAAACTGTAGAGCTGTGTTTCAGTAGCCATGTTTCTTGAAGATGATTGCATCATAGCTTTCACAGTGTGACTGTGTGATTGTGAAAATCTTGTCTGATGCTCCTTTTATCTATGGTACGGACAGATGAGTAAAACATATAGTTTAATAATAAATAAATAATGGGGGAACAAACGTTAATATAAAATTTTTTAAAATCAAATGCTTTTGCACCTCAAGAGACTTTGTCAAAAAGGTGAAGACATAGCTAACTCAATTGCAGAAAATATTTGGAAATCACATATTGGACAAAGGTATAATATCCTGAACATAAAGAAATCATACTACTCAAGAACAAACAACTCAATTAAAATATAGGCTAAAGATATGAACAGGCATTTTTCTGAAGAGCAAATATAGATGGCTCAAAAGCACATGAAGAGATGTTCATTTTCATTGGTTATAAGGGAAATGCAGATCAAGACTACAACGAGATGCCACCTCGCACCTATAAGAATGGCTAGCACTATAGCCATTGAGGATATAATGCTGAGTGAAATAGAAAACTATAAATGTTGGAAAGGATGTGGAGAAATTGGGACACTTATGCACTACTACTGATGGGAATATATAATGGCACAGCCACTATGGAAGACAGTTTGGCGGTTCCTTAGGAAACTAAATATCGAATTGCCCTATTACCCAGCAACAGTACTACTTGATGCATCGAGAAAAGCTGAAAGCAGTGACACAGACAGACATCTGCACACTGATGTTCATAGCAGCATTATTCACAATCGCCAAAACATGGTAACAATTCAAATGCCCAACAACAGATGAGTGGACTAACAAAATGTGGTATATATACATATATACAATGGAATATTATGCAGCAGTAAGATGAAATGATGCCCTGAAGCACATGACAAGATGGATGAGCCTTGAGGATATAATGCTGAGTGAAATAAGCTAGATACAAGGATAGATATTGTATGATTCCACTTTTATGACTGTGGTAAAGGTAAAATCAGAGTCTTATAATACAGAACATAGGGGATTTAGAGATATATAGAAGCTATAGATGGGTGAACAGTTAGCTAATAAGGTTGAACTCAAATGTAAGTGAATAGATAGAAGTGAAGGCGATTCTCCAGTCGGTCTGTAAGTAATACTACCATATTGAAGGTGAACAAGTGTGAAAGGGGTTGTACAGACTTATGTTTCCTATTGATTAACACTAAAACTATAAATCAGTTCTTGCAAGAACTACTTCAAGGGTATGATTCGTGTACAAAGAGTATCTAAGCCCAGGGTACCGGGGGAAACTGCTATAGCATACTAGCAATTTCGTTTAACACGAAAACAGCACTACCACAGCAACAGCAGAGGTAAATTATGGTGGGAGGGATAAGAATTAAGAGGAGGTTTAGATTTCCTATTTGGTAAGGGTATGTTTATTGGTTATCTGTCTTTTGGGAACAATGAAATTATCCAAAATTGAGAGTGTTGATGGATTATGGATACTATACATGATGCCTAATGAATGCAGGTGGCTGAAGGATGCACTGACTGAGAAGAAGACTGGTGAACAACTATGGATACATATGATCAAATATTGTGCTGCTACAAAAAGGAACAAAGTCATGAGGCATGCAATAGTGTGAATGAACCTGCTGGTTTTGGACATTTGGTGAAGCAAAATAAGCCAGAAATGAAAGAACAATTATTGTTTGGTCTCCTTTAGAAAATGTTAATAAGAAAACAGGGGCCTAGATTGTAAACTGCTTTAGCAGACACATATATATTATCTGGTATTTAGAGATAAGAATGAAGCCGATCAGGTCAGGGATAAAGTAATTCAGAACACAGGGCTAAAGAAGACATTGCCTATATTTTAGAACCACGGTTACTCTTTGAGACCGAAGGAAAAAAGGGTTATTTTGTCTGGAATCTAAATTTTCTGTAGCACATAATCTAACTCACCCTATCTGAAAAGCTCATTTGAACAACTGAAACACAGCATGTCCAGAGTAAGAACGAAGTCCTTTAATCCTGCATAGCTTAATGCAATGAATGCCTGGATACATCCAAGAATATATTAAGCAGATGATCAAAAAGTTATGGCAAAGTTCTTTGAAGGATGGGAGAAAAAATATGGTACTATTAAACTTTACCATCAGGGAATCCCCTGATACTGTGTCAAACTTCAGGGACACCCCAAATCAATAGGGCATGCCCTTGATCTTGAGGCTTACTTTTCTTAAGGTTATGTAGGTAGTGGAGAAGCTTAGCCTACCTATAGGTATGCGTAAGAGTTAATTTTGGAGGACCACTTTCGTTGCTCAGATGTGGCCTCAGTCTCTATAAGCCCAACTCTACAGGTGAAATCATTGCCCTCCCCGCTACATAGGACATGATATCCAGGGGTGAAAGTTTCCCTGGTCACGTGGGAGATGGAATTGTTGATCCCATGGTGCTATGGGATCAACATGGGACCAACAATTCTATCCCGACCAAAAGGGGGAAAAGAAGTGCAACTAATAAAGTATCAATGGAAAAGAGAGCTCAAATAGAGACAATGGGCTACTCAGAAGGTTGCTGTTATGCAAGCTTCACTTAGACATTGCTACCTATCATAACTTGCCAAACTCCAATCAAAACCATTCCAGTCCATCCTAAAGAACACTGTATTAGTTGGGGTTCTCTACAGAAAGAAAATCAACAGGAAATACTTGTAAATATAAAATTTATAAATTTGTCTCACGTAACCATGGGAACATAGAGTCCAAAATCTGTAGGGCAGGCTGTGAAGCTGACAATTCTGATGGAGGGTCTGGACAAAATTCACAGGAGAGGCTCTCCAGCTAAAGCAGGAAGACAGCCTCTCTCTTCTGAATCCTCCTTGAAAGGCTTCTAGTGATTAGATTAAGCATTACTCATTGCAGAAGACACTACCATAGGCTGATTACAAATGGAATCAGCTGTGGATGCAGCCAATGTGCTCGTGATTTAATTCTATGAAATGCCCATCCTCACAGCAACAGAGAGACCAGCACTTGTCCAGCCAGACAAACAGGTACCACCACTTGGTCAAACTGACACACAAACCTGACCATGACACTCTACCTCTTGTCAACTTGGCAGCTATACACATCTACCTTAAACCATACCTAATTTTTAAACAAAAAAACAATAAAACACACATTTTTCTTTCACCTAACAATACTCAAATGTACTACATGTAACGGGAAACACATTAAATCTCTCTAGAATAGGGTGCAAGTCCTTGGGTAATATTCATTCTTAAACTTGATATCTTACAACTTAAATAGTATAACATGAACAAAACAGCATTACAGTCCTCGTTTCTGTAACTGATCACGTGGCCATAGGTCATATTTAGCACTACCTTCTTCCACTACCCATTCCATGTTCCCTTTACCCTCAGCAACCACTTCAGTTGACTGTGGTTCTTTGCCTGGTGGGGTGACACAAACCTTCATTCCTGAAATTTCAGAGCCATTGGTAGTCCTGCCTGGACTGAGCTGTTGCAGTTTTCCATTGATTTTAATCACAGGGCATGGTAGTACTAAAAAACACCTTAGGGGATTTCCTATATTCCAAGAAAACTTTTCTTTATCTCCATTGTGTAGTTGCAGTCCTATTTCCCCCTGACAGTCAAGGTCAATCACCCCAGCCAGTAATGTAATCCCCTTCTTAACTTGTTGATCCAGGGGCATGAGTAGCCCAAAGTGAGCCAGTGGCAGTGTTAGATTCCAGTTCAATGGAATCATTATTGTTTCTCTTGGTGGAAGCACTTTCCCTTTTGGAACTAAAACCTGTAGACCAGCAGAATTCAGGGTCGCAGGGACAGGAAGCAAAAATTTTCCTAGTGGATCACTATGGGTAATAGAAAGTGGTGCCACTCCCATTTTCATTCCTTGGTTCCTGGACCCATGGATCCTGCCTATGGGAGAAACAGCACCATACAGTGGACACTGATTCAGAGCAAACACAGCTTCCTGGAGAACATTACCCAAGCCGTGCAAGGTATTGCCACCCAGTTGGCACCATCACTGAGTTTTCAAAAGGCCATTTCACCGTTCTATCAATCCAGCTGCTTCCACATGATGGGCAACCAGAGAATTCCAGGAGCATGTGTCCATTCCCGCACTTCATTTGTGTGAAGTGTGTTCCTTGATCAGAAGCAATGCTGTGTGGAATACCATGACGATGGAAAAGGCATTCTGTACACCCACAGATGGCAGTTTTGGCAGAAGCACTGCACGCAGGGAAAACAAACCCATATCCAGAGTATGTGTCTATTCCAGTTAGAACAAATCACTGCCCCTTCCATGAAGGCAGTGGTCCCATGTAACCAACCTGCCACCACGTAGCCAGCTGGTCACCTCAGGGAATGGTGCCATGTCCGGGGTTGAGTGTGGGGCTTTGCTGTTGGCAGATGGGGCACTCAGCAGTGCTGTAGTCAGGTCAGCCTTGGTGAGTTGAAGTCCATGTTGCTGAGCCCATGCATAACCTCCATTCCTACCACCATTGGGCAATGACAGGAGTTGCTGGGAAAGAGGCTGACTGGTATCCACAGAACGGGTTATCTTACCCACGTGATTACTGAAACCTTTCTCTGCTGAAATCACCCTCACATGGGACACAAATATCTTCATGTTTTTAGCCCACTCAGAAAGTTCTATCCATATACCTCTTTCTCAGACCTCTTTGTCACCAAGTTCCTGACCATCCAGCCAAACCATTAGCAATAGCCCACGAGTCAATATACAAAGGCAACTCTGGCCAGTTCTCCTTCCAAGCAAAATGAACAACCAGGTGCACTGCTCGAATTTCTGCCTTGAAGTTCTTCAAGGACAATCCAGAAAGGGCATTAGAAGACTCCAATGGTGATATTTTGACTATCTCTTTTGCCAACTCACTCCATGGATTGGCAGTGTCATTCTGATTATGGGAATCAGAGTCCTTTAGTGCCTTTGAATCCAGTCAGAGTAGAAAATCATTCATGAAAACTCATTTTTAAGATTCTGTTTCTTAAGAATCACTCCTGATACCAAGTTGTATTAGTTAGGGTTCTTTAGAGAAAGAGAAACCAATAGGAAATATTCATAAATATAAAATCTATAAAAGTATCTCACATAACTGTGGGAATGTACAGTCCAAAATCTGCAAGGCAAGCTGTGAACCTGACGATTCCAATGGAGGGAAGAAGAGCCTCTCTTCTTCTGAATCCTCCTCAAAAGGCTTCCAGTGATTAGATTAAGCATCACTCATTGCAGAAGGCACTCTCCTTGGCTTATTACAAATGGAATCAGCTGTGGATGGAGCTGATGTGATCATGATTTAATTCCATGAAATGTCCTCATAGCAACAGACAGGCCAGCACTTGCCCAATCATACAAACAGGTACCACCACTTGGCCAAGTTGACACATGAACCTGATCATGACAAAAACCTAGGGCAATATAAAAGATTCTACAAAGCTTCCATGCACTAGAGTAACTTTCCAAAACCTAAAACCTCCAGATGGGTCCCTGGACCAGAAAAATCCTGAAACCTAGAGGGCCCAGCCTCTCCAGAACATCAGATAGTTCCATCTCCCTACCCCATATTGATGACAGCCCCTTTCAACATGAAAAGGCTAGAATGGTTTTAGCCCAAATACTCCTAAAGAGAGGGACAGAAAGATCAAAGGCGATGGTGGAGTTATACAGAGAAGTTAGGATTTAACAAGTAATATGATTGCTGAATAATTAAATTGATTTATCTCTTTTAGTCTCCAGTATCTAAGAACAGCTAAAAGTAAAAACCTAAAATTGTGGAATTGTAACCCATGCCAAATTCTGAAATACATTCAATAACTAATTGTGGTGCTGGGGTTTGAAATTTATTGCTTTTTTGTATAAATGTTATTTTTCACACACACACATACAAAAAGTTGATTGCCATGATAAAAAAAAAAGTATTTATTCCTTATAGCCTCCTATATTTTGGAGCGGTTAGAAGGAAAAACCTGAGAGGATAGTACGGTTACCCATGACAAGCTCTGGGATCTGTCCTGTAACTACTTGTTGAAGAGTGTTTTGAAAACTACTGTTTTTTCCTTTCTTTGCTTTTTATATATATCATTCAATAAATAAGTTAAAAAAAAAAAGAACGTGTTATCTCTTTTGCCAATGAAGATGACATGACATAGTGAAGTAAGCACAAGGCAGTAGACTTACTAGGTGTGTGGTCTTGTTCAAACAACAATTATGAGTATCATCATCTCAGCTGTAAAATGGCAAAAGTAACAGACAGCTTACATGGATGTGGAAAGCCTAACAGATAATGTTTACAAAATATACAAGCCAAGGCCTGTCATAAAGCAAGTGCTCCACAAATGAAAGGGAGTATGGAACTCATTCAAAGACATAAACTGAACATACTTTAATTGTACAATCATCATATCATTTACTTCACATTGCCTTCTCTTCATAACATTAAAATGCAAATTCCAGAGGAAGGGCCCATTTCTATTTCACATATTTGCCTTCCCTAGAACATAGTAGCATTTCTTGCACAAGCAAAAAAAAAAGGGGGGGGGCATATTTAACCCAAGTGGTTGTGAAGTCATTAATACTTGTTTGTACTCTAGAGCCCACACTTAGTAGAAATGCAATCTGGGCAAGCTGCTTCTTAGCTCTGTTTCCTCACCTACAATGAGGAAACTATCATTGAAGACTATCAATGATCACAAATCAAGTACGTTAAAGCACTCTTTTTCTCCATTATTGTTATGAAGGCAAAATGGACCCAGATCTTACTCTCAAGGAATTCAAAACTAGTGGACTAACACAGGCATTCAAACACACAGCTCACAAACAGCTCTCAGCAGGAGCACCACTACAGAGTCACAAATCAAGAGCTCTGGAATCCCACAGAGGGAGCAATTAATTCCTTCTCTTGATGCCTCTGGACCTCAGGTTCTTAAGACATAAAACAAAGGAGCATCACCACATGATCACCTTTCTAAGCCTATAATCCTATGAATATATAAAAATTCAATCCACATTTAAATGCAATAAATCTTTATAAATCCATCTAGAAATGTTTATAAATCCCTCCAGGCGTGGAACTAGAAAAGTTCTATGTCTCATCTCATCTAAATATTTAGAACAGATTTCTTTGTTAAAAAATATAATTTCAGAGCAACAAATTATAGCCAATAGATTCCTACACAGTTTACACGTTACCCTATTTCCTTCACCAAGCAGAAATTATCTAGTCCCTCTATGAACAATTTTTATTTCATATTTTTTGTATATCAAAACTGTATTTCCTAAGAAATGTTTAAGAAATAGGTGATATTTCAGTATTCAGTATCGAAAAGGCATAGTACTAAATGCACATGCAGTGAATCTCAATTAATACTGTCAACCTGTGGGAGAGGTGTTTACTGTGGCTGAGCAGGGCTGTGCCTTCCCAGCATAATCCTCCTAAAAACCATCCTTTTACATGTGGCCTGCAGGGAGGGATAGCTCTTAAAATTATAAGCCTCTTACAACATGGATGACCCTTGAGGACTTAATGCTGAATGATATAGTCAGACACAAATGGATAGATACTATATGATTTCACTATTACGACTCTGGTAAAGGTAATCTCAGAGGTTACAAAGTAGAGTATAGCAGACCGAGAGGTACTCAGAAGCTAGAGACAGAGGAAAGGCTACCCAAAGAAACTGAATCTAAATGCAAGGGAATGGAAAGAAGTAATTATCACTAATTAGCAGGTTTATAAGTAACATTGCCATATTGAAGGTGAATATGACTGAAAGGGTATATAAAGTGCCATGTTTCCCAATGATTAAATTTATGATTATAAGTAAGTTCTCATATGAACTGCTTCAATAGCTCGATAGTGAACAAGGGGTCAATGGTAGAGGGATTATAGGAGGAAAACTAAAAATACATGCTATGACCAATAGCTAACAACCACTTAGATAGTGCTAATGGTCACAGATCGCTAAACCCCAATCAACATCACTCCTGTTGGCTCTTAACCAACACCTGGGACCCAAACTGAGCCTCTATACGGTTTTCATGCACTAGATTTGCCTTCCCAGAACATATAATTTCCAGAGGGTTCCCAGGTCAGATAAATCCTGAAATCTAGAGGGACCGGCCTCCCCAGGATTATCAATTAATTGCATCCCTGGTCTTTCAGTGTGGACACCTCTGCTCAGCGTGAAAGGGTCAGAACGGGCATTCCCCAAGGATTCCTACAGAGTGGGAGAGGATAAAGGAGAGGGAGGTGGTATAACAGAGAAAATGGGATTTAACAAATGAGTGTGACTGCTGAAACACTATATTAACATTCCTTCTAGCCTGCAGTGTTTCGGAGCAGCTAGAAATAAAAATGTGAGATAGATGGAATGGTAGCCAAGACAAACTCCAGGATCTGTTCTGTAGGTGCTTGTTGAAGTGTGCTTTGCAAATTACTGAATTTTTCTTTCTTTGTTTTGTATGTATGGTATATTTTACAATAAAGTTAAAAAAAATTATAAGCCTCTTGACTTATACCAGTGGATACACAGCTCCCACTAATGTAAATAAGTCTTGGTTCTTTCACAAATGATCACCTTTCAATGATAGCTTTTAATAATGTCATTCAATATTATGTCCAGATAGATTTTTCCCCCCACTTATCTTCTTCCTCTTGTCCCTTTTTTCATATGAACACAAATGCACACACGGAACAAAGTTAGATATTCAACGGGATACTTTCCTTTAGCTGTAATGACAAGTCTCTCTTTTTCTTTGCTAATGATTGATTACAGAAAATGTTTAGAACCATGAACATGAGCACCATTCCTGTTCAACTCCTTGACATAAGTATATCTCCTTTCAATATTCTGTTATAACATGGTGGGGATGTGGGGCAATTCAATTAATTCCTTGTTGAGAGGTTTCTAAGCCTTCAAATTTAAGAAGTATCAAATATTTGGTAAGTATATTGGAAGACCGATTTTTAATACTTCAAATCAAACTACTAATGAGAAGGACAACTTCTCACAAAGGCTTCCAAGAAAAATTAAAGTTAATTATTGGGGGGGGGTGGTTTAGGCAGTGGTATCAAAGAGCCTGATTACTAGTTTTTTCTTCCTGAGCTTCTAGTTTTTCATTACTGAAACTGAAGTCGTAATTTCTTCTTTATAGGGTCCTAATTAAGATTAAATGGATTAATGGATGGATGAACATGCTCTGCATACTGCATTCCTATGCAAGTTGTCATATTAGCATTGTCACTACTACTCTCTATCCCTTCCTCAAAGAATTCAACTGGTTATGATTGTTTCTAATATTTGATTTAATAACAACTCTTATCATGAGCTTATCACCACTGTTTTCTTAAAATATTCCAAAGCATCTCTGATTCAACCCAACACTTCATTTCATAAATTTATTCATTCATCCCTGCAAGTGACATTTTAAAGTTTCTAAAACCCTTTCATATCCATTTCCACGTGACCCTCACTTCAGCCCAGCGAGTGGCACTGGGCACTGCTCCTGGCTGAAAGATGACCAGCTTGTGGCCACCCAGCCCGAAGGCCAACAGGCTTCCAGCCTCTACCCTATGGGTCTCCATACCCCGGACATGCTCCCTTGACCTCTGGACAAGACCGGACAGGTCTACACGAATGCTCCACAGCAATCACTAGCATGTTGCTGCTGTTTTTCAGAGTGCAATCAAGCCTCTCTTCCTCTTCTCTCTCTTCTTCCCCTCTAAATCTAATTAGATGATCCATGGGTGTGAAAGCTTTTAACCTTCAAGAAGCTTCTGAAGGACTTTATGGGTAGATTCAAAGTTTTCCACACTCTGAATTCAAAGTGATATTATAAAACATCACAGGCTGCAAAAACGAGCAACATAAAAAGGTATTAACAGTTTAAAAAGGATAATGAGGAAAGTTAAGTTATTCTATTTTTTCCCCAAACCATGGCAGTGTAGTTCTTCAGGGGGACAAATAAAATTAAATTTCTTTAACGGATATGGTCAAGTTCCTGTAAAAACAAAATATGCATAAATATTCATGACAACTGAATGCTCAATGACTGCTTCCTCCTAGAGGTAATAAATCTCTTCTGGTTTAATAGTTTTCGTTTCTTTGTAATACTGTTTGGAAAGTTTTAAACGGGTGGTATATTTCCCCTCAGGTTGTTATTCTGCTTGAGATAATTTTCTACTTAGTATTTTCAATACATAACTTAAAAAAAAACATTTTAGAGATAGTCTACCATAAAGTTTGGAACTTCATCCCCTGCTGTGTTTGCAGCCCTAGCAGGAAAAATTGATTTTATCTTCTGAAAACTTTTTTAAAAGAATGCAAGGAAAACAACACTACAAAATGCATTTATAATCATTATGAACATAAGATATAGCTAAAAGAGATCAAGGTGCAAAAAACTGTACATAGCTTACATTTGTGTAAAAATAAATATACAAATACGTATATCCATAAATTATTTCTGAAAGGATACAAAAAGGAAACACTGGCTTCTTATTGTATACTACTTGTGCATTATTTTTTAACATAAAAACATGCTGATTAGGACAAATACTAGAGGAGAAAATTCTCTGCAACTGACCATTTGCCAATCATCATTACGTTATAAACAAAAGGAAAGTGAAGGCAGAGGTGGGCATTTCCTAAGGCCATCTACGAAAGCTTTTGAGTTCCAGGAGCCCCTGATGGCTGGCTCAGGAGAGAGCTTCCCTCCAAGATGCCCCAGCCTTTTATCAAAAATAACCCACAAATTATATCAGTACTTTTAGTCAACACAGTGCTCTGAGTTACCATTCCTGTGGCACATAAGCATGGGGGTATAAAGGGAGTATGGGGAGAGATAATAGAATTAGAGACAAGTTAACACAACAATTGAGTGAAAGTTAAGCTTCAGTAAGTGTTATGGGTAGGCAACAAAAAGAAATTTGTTCATTACTGTTTTTTTCAGTATCTAGAACACTGACACTGAAGAATTTCAAGCAGAGAGTAGAATGGCAAGACCTTCATATTAGAAAGACTACTCTAGCACATGCGTGGGAAAACTACATAAAAGTAATAAAAATGAAGACAGGCTGATGCTTAGGGGCCTGTTAACAGGAATTTAGGTGAAGATTCTGGAAGCGTGAATTAAGGTGATGCTGAGGCTGGATAATCTCTCCCACATACTCCCTTACCATATGTATTTACCTATCAGAGTTAAAGAATGCTTTTACATCTTCATATGAAAAATATCCTGGACTCTAACTTTCATTTCTCCTTTCAGATCAACAAGCATACACTGCACAGAATTGCCAAGAAGCCCTTGAAGAACTAACAGGCTGGAGACCTAGCCCTGGGCTGCCTGGTACCACTGGAGGGCAATGAAAAGTTAGAAATCATGGGTTTAGGCAGCCCCACGTTATCAGCCGCAGATACCCTGAGCAGCAGCTGCCCTATGCCACTCGGCCTAAAAAAAGGGAATAGTGGTGGGTGTCAGAAACATGTCACGGGTGAGCTGATGGTTCAGCCACCCAGAATCAGAGACCAATGGCCAGGGAGAGACGGGCAATTCCACGAAACACCTTCCAAGGAAAAGACAGTTTGATAGGAAAATAGTGATAACAAAAAGACCAAGAGTTAAAGGGCAGTGATGGTGGGTTGACGGAAGTTGTAAGGAAGAGACAGATGTTGGGATAATGAAGGGGAAAAAGAGATTTTGAATCAAATCTTATTGCTCTTCACACTACAAGGCCAAGCTCTAAATTCGCCTTCAATAAATGCTGAAAATGGAGGAAAGGCTATACAAAATGTTAAACCTGGAAATAAAACTCTAAGACTCTCTACCAAGTGAAAAGAATTGCTGTGAACCTAGGAGAAACCCCAGGGTAACATGGACATATCTTCACTTCAAACACTTATCTTTCCATGTTCTACTATATCTCTTTGCAAACCTTAGTTGTAGAAATTTTAAATGGGGTTTCTTACAGAGTGAAGGGGGTTAGCTGAGGTAAGAAACAGTGATGGTTAGATATAAACGCCGAGATGGAAATGAATTGCTTTTTCCTAACTTAACTCTTCACAAACACCATGTGATTTGGGATTTTTTCTCTAAATTTGGAAACATAGTAAAATTGCTATCCAGGGGAAAAAAAAAAAAACAGGAAAGGATGTTATACTAGAATTTTCCCCCAAGAAGACTGCCGTTATTAAGATTTCTAAGAAATGACACTGAAGACCACAAATGTGGCTCTGAAGTAAGCTCTGTGGCTTTCAGAGTTCTAACTGGTACTCTGACCTGCATCAATCCTCAGGAATCCGTGGCAGCTGCCTGAACTCACTCTATAACTGCCTCCAATGGATTTAGAGTACACAGTGAGTTCACTGAGTTCAGGCCCCACGCCATATCCATCCTCCTATCCCAGTGCCCAGGAGGAGAGGACGACACGTTTGAAGTGCTTGGGGAATCTTTAATGACAGATGAGATCAATCACCAAATGTTCTTTCAATCATCTGAATACATGAAAGACATAGCACTTGGCATGATATAAACTGGAATGAAAGAGGGAGATTCCATTTCAGCACCTGGATCCCATTTCAATAGTATCCATTTAGAAAACCCAGTCAATTTGAGGACACAATTGACTTAGAAAAAAAAAAGTCAAGTTCTACAGCAAAGTATGATGCTTTTGGTCAAAGTAAAGCTTCCTAGTGTCTCAATATGCTTGCGCTTTGGGGCAAATTATTAGCTGCTTCTGTACATATAGAACACTAATGAAAAGACCAAGGTATTTAGAAGCAGACACCAATAAACATGTCATAAACACACTTTGCCAACCATACAATTAGACATAATCGAGAAACATTAAGCACGCTATTCCAGAAACAAACTTGCCACGCATACCATTTCACTTCCTCAATTTATAACTTTTAGGTCAATGTACATTTCTTATTCCATGTAAAAATATATCTGAGATATAAAAAGAAAAAAAAATTTGAGTATAGAATAAAGTAACTGCACAAAGTAGACAGTAGCTACCACAAACAAACAGCCATGATTCTCAAACAAATCAATATTCTAAATCAACAAAAAGATAAAAAGGAAAAAATTCTGTTTCTTGGCCAGGTATTGTGACCTTAATAAAACTATGTCTAAGAAAATACACACCTAAATGCTGATGACGACCCTGGGAGAGTGGCCTGTGTTGTGGGTAATTCACCCTCTCTTCTTGCTCACTTTTTTAAAAAATAAAGATTACATGGATGACAGCCATAGCCAACTGTCAACACGTGACATTTTCACATGCTCAAAGGTTCTGAAACAGGCTTTGGATGACTGAGGCAGCTAGATCCTCGATGCACTTGAAAGATTATCTCCTCACTGCATGCCTCAATCAGTAGAAGAGGGGTCCTGCTGCAGTCACATTTGGACCTTGGTTGGTGCAAACAGTGGATTTGAAAAATTTGATCTATTTGCTTATCTACTCTTAAAGTGATCACCTTGAAATGATCCAGTACAAAAACTGGCTCATTCCCCAGTGCTGATAATGAGAAGCAGACCTTACAAGAGACTCTAGAGAGCTTTGTTATTCCTAATGGTCATTGGGCAACACTTTTGTGCCCACAAAAGAAGGTACTTGTGACTTGTGTCCACACTTAGGTGTTTTCACTTAGAAATTAACAATAAAGCTATATGAAGTAGGTCTGCAGCTTGATGGTAAGTAGATAGAATACGTCTCAACAGTCCATCTATCCAATTACTACTCTCATATCTCCGACTTAAAAAAAAAATGCAGCATTGCTAGAAGAATCACACTGCCCACTCTCCTAAATTACATAGAGCCAACTTCCTATGGGACAATGAATTAAAAAGTCAACTCTCCATTTAGCCTCCTGACTACTTCACCCTCTTAACTAAGAAATCTGTCAAATAAAGTAAATGAAAAAAAGATAAAGAGAAAGATCAACCTTCACAATAACTATTAGAAACTCTTATTATATATTGATGCCCAGACAAGCAACTGCACCTAATAGAGAAAAAGCAAGGGCTTTCTGTCACTTGGAATACACTCTGAATACAAAGCACATCAGTTCATGCACAGAGCATGAACATGCATTTTGACTATTTTAGAAGAGCTTTAACTCTAGAAATAACGAGGACTTACCCTGTAAAGCGGATGGCACTTGTCCCTGAAACATGGTACCAAATGGGCATAGATCTGTAGGCTATAGTAATAAGCTGCTAGCTGGAGAGATAAAGCAGAATGGGACTGATTTTCAAAGCACTTGTTAGCATCTAACACCTAGGAGGGAACATGAAAGAATTAACTCAGCTGAGAGGAAATTAACAAGCTTAAAACTGATTACATTTCTAGTCATTACAGCAGGATTTTGGTTCAAAGTTTCCATCATATCAGCTTAAACTTATGCTCAACTTAGTTGGCTAAAGTAAAATTCAGAAGACACCGTAAAGGTAGATCTTATGCATTTAAAAGTGGATTTAAAGAGTGGCACTTCAACTAACGTTGTAAAGTTTACTCCTGGTGTGATGGGTAAGTTCATGTTCAACTTGGCTAGGTTAGGGTTCCCAGTTGTTTGACCAAGCAAGCATGAGCTGGATTGTTACTGGGAGGATATTTTGTGGATTTAAATAGTAAATTGATTGCATCTATGGCTGATTACATCTACAACACCTGAAGAGAGAGAGCCTTCAGCAATGAGAGACATCACATCCAATCAGCTGAAGGCCTTAAAGGGAGAACTGATGATTTCAACAGTAAGAAGGAATAATTTCCACCTCATTTCAGCCAGCATGCTTCTCTTGGGGAATTCATCACGACCTTCATCTGTGTTCCCAATCAAGTCCTCGTTTACTTTATTTGACTGGAATTGGGACTAGCCCCACCCATAACTGCATGCCCAATTCCTATAATAAATCTTATATATATAAAATAATCATCATCTCCTGTCACTGTTTCCCTAGAGAACCCTAACATATATGGATACCAAGTAGGGTCCTTTCGGCACCCAAGGGCTATCAGTAAGCATCAAAACCTTTAATAAACAATTTCACTGATGAAAATCCCCAGCCCAGATTTTAGTTTACCCATTCTTAAGTTTTTCTTCATTAGTAAGGGTAAGCCCACCTGCGGTAAGGCAAGGAGATAAGCTAGAGCCAAGGTCATGTCGTTCGGTAAAGCATCACTTGCTAGTTGTAGGAGAACTGAATGTGGAAAGAAAAAAAAAAACATTCATAGTTACTAAGTGCCATATGTTTAGTCCTATATGAGTTCAACAGACGTCAGTTTCAGAGACCCCTCTAAGATCTGATACAGAAACCTATTCAGCACTTCAACATGCAGGTCCCATGGGACTATGCTAAATGATCAGCCTGCCTGAGCTCAGGCCTTGTGCTGCCCATTCCCTCAGGCAGGACATTTTGTGATGCCAGCTGCAGGGCCTGTGTGCAGGTGCAGCGGTGGCATCTGCTGCACTTAAAGACCAGGCCTGGCCAGGCCAGAAAATGATGTGTGTAAATAACAATAACATGCAGGGTGATCTTAGGAGGGCCAAAGATCAGAGCACAAAACAGCTTAGTGGATGCAAATTTAGGGTAAATCTCATTACTACAATGAGAACAAAATGCTTTTGCTACTTTTAAGAACACTAAGTAGCTTTTGCTACTTTTAAGAGAGTCTCTACTGCACTCCAAAAATAAATAAATAAATAAAATCAAGCCTCTTGCTTTGCTCATATAATGTCTTAAAAGATCCCCAGTAGCAAACTTTTTATATAAGCCACACCTGTAACGTCATAGCTAGAAGAAAAGAGAGTGCACTGCCCCAAAGACCTCTGCTTATATACAGTTTGGGTAAAGATGCCCCCCTCCATTCAGGGCTTTCATGACAAGTGCATAGAGGCAAGCTCAACCACAAGGCAAAGCTCGGTTTTAAGACACAGACTTTCATCGTCTGTACCAGTGAAGGAGAAGACCACGGGACTCATCCAATGTAAATGACATTTCGACCTTGGAAAGGCACCATATGCTTTTCCAGAAGATCTACCTTTCTATTTATGTCTGTCTGAGGACAATTTTTAAGTCATTTGTATAAACCTTAGCTTCTCCACAGTCTGGGAGACGGAGATGAGGGTAGGGTGAAGGCAATCTACAAGCGTGGGAAATGTCAGAGGGTGACCTAGGACTTAGAACTTCCTGTGGGTGATGCGCAGGTGAAAAAAAAACTGAGCTTCCTCCTTCTCTGTGACTCTACAAAGAAGAGAGTACCAGTTCTCAAAATATTCATTTCTCATGTGTTCTTATAAATCAAATGACCTTATAAATCAAATGACCTGCCAATCAGCCTCAGGCCTCCCAAGGAATCATATGGTTTTACAGATGTTTTCTAATCAAAAGATACTTGTCTGAAAGCCATTTCAAATTCATTCCTTCATTCATATGATCAAAAACTTTCTCTGTGAAAACAGGATTTAACAAATGAGTATGACAACTGAATCACGGTATAAATATTACTTCCAGCCTCTACTATTTTGGAGCACCTAGAAGGGAAAATCTGAGATGATGGAATGGTAGCACATGACAAATTCTGGGATCTGTTGTGTAACTACTCGCTGAAGTGTGCTTTGAAAATTATTGCTTTTTCTTTCTTTGCTTTGTATATATATTTTACAATAAAAGATGTTAAAAAAAAAAATCCTCTCTGAACCAGAGACAGGCCTAAGGAAGAACCAGAGTCCCCACCCTTCAAGAATAAATAGTCTAGGGAAAAAGAAAGTTACCAAATAAACAATTTTAAAAATTCAATGCAAAGGTCCCAAATCAAATTTTATGCAAGAAATTATGAGAGCAAAAAAGAGGTATAAGATTGGTGAATGCATCCTGGAAGACAATTAAAAACTAAAGGATAAAAGGGGCTAATCTCTAAACTTTGGACATGGAAAAATAAAGCAAGAAAAAGCATGTGAACTCAATCTGATGAAAATTTTAGACTTTTCTAAAATTTACTTAGAAAGGAGGATTTACTTAGTCAAGGAGGAGGATTTAACTTAGTCAAGAAATTACATACTATAAAATAAACACACACACACATAAAATCCCAGTACTGCCATTTTGACTTATGTCTGTCCCATACATTCTACCATTCTATACCTGCCTAACAATTCTTGAGGACCCTTAATTAAAACAAACAAAAACTGTTTCATATACCAATAATTTTTCCTATTAATTTTCTTCCTTATAATCTTCTATAAGGTTATGTTCAATTGCCACCTCACCTAGTTTTTCTTCCACCCATTTTAATTTTCTTCATATAGTTTTCTGTCTTTATGCATGAAAGAGGTCTATTTTCAAACAAGCACATCTGAACCTACTCATCAAAATTTGTAGAAGCCTCCATTCCGAGTATATGGCTGTTGCCCCTGCTACTGGAGAAACAAGCTCTCGTGGAGCTGTGTTTGGAGCCAGTGTCAGGCCCTCTTAGGAAAACCAATCCCTGATCGTCACTATCTTCCAGTTGCATTTAACTTTTTTTTTCCATTATCTCAACAATCTTTCACTTCATTTAATGTGCACTCTGCTGTTTAAAAAAGTCAAAGCAATCTCAAAGGATGAAAATGCACTAAATATTCAAAAGACCATGGATTACAGTTAATAGTACTATTATAATAATATTCTTTCATCAATTGTGACAAATGTACTGCACTAATGCAAGCTATTAATAATAGCGGGAATGTATGGAGCTGCATGATTTTTCCGTAAACCTGCACTCTAATAAAAAGAAAAAAAAATAAAAGAAAACGCTGCAGAACTGAAGGTAATTACAAAACAAAACAAAATAAAAACAAAAACAAAAAAGAGCACTGATGACACAGCTGGAATAAAAGAGCACTGATGACATAGCCCATAGGCTATCTTTGAAGGGGAAAACCTTCATGTGGAAACATATGTTCCAGAAGGCTTGTTTTAAAACAAATATTGTATTTTGTAGATACAACTGACAAAATGGTCACAGCATTTCATGAATATATGTAATGGAATGCAAGGTTTATATACCAGTAAAAACAGAAAATAGTATTTTTCATGAGCTCAAAGTAATGATACAGGGAACTCTAAAGGACCATCGTTTCATTTCCACTAAGCACTGAAAATCATAGCCCTAAAATAAACATGTTTCCTGCCGGTGACTAACGTCCCCATGGACTTTATTTCATATATACAACTAAAATGAGATCCAGAAATAGACAATGACTGTCTGGCCTACAGTATCAGGTAGAACAGGGCAGTGGGAAGGAAACCAGCTTCAGCACCTGGGATCAAACTGAGGTTCTCCATTGATTGACTGTGTGACTTTGTCTCTCAGAATACAGAATTTTTGAATATTTAGGGAATGATGCTAGATATTATCTTGTATGACACAATACTCCTGTATCTGGGAGCACCCCATAATCAAAGACAATAATATCTAGGCTGATAAACATTTGAATACTCACACTAAGAGGGATAAGCAAACACTAAAATAGCCTCAGGTCAGTTTAGTTCAAGTTTTGAGGCCAAACAAACCATAGGAAATCCTTTTGGTCTTCAAAGTATTTTAGATTTTGGATGTGAGCTTTACTGTCCTCCTGTGTACAAGTTAGTATTAAAGGAGGTAAATTATATAAAGTGAATAGCATCTCTCTAGCATATAGAAAATCCCCAGTAAGTCCCCTTTCCACCTCTATAAACTGAAAACATGAGGAAAAAACAGTTTTCTTCAGTTAGGACATGTTTTGATTACTTAACTAGAGATGACTGATAATAGGCTCTTTCATTGAAAGGAACCATAGTGATAACAGAGACAATTACCTTCCATTTTATATAAATCATAACTATTAATGGATCAACAATTGCATTTAAGCACATACACTAATTTCATTAAGAAGAAACCAGCAGACTTAAACAGTCACAACTGATTAACTGATATAGTTATGCTACCATATTTATTATTATTACTTAGCTGCTTCTGAGTACTGGACAATCATGTGAATTAATTACACCTCACAACCTCACTCTGAAAGACATTTAGATGTGTTTTTATTATTTTAAAAACAGAGGATTTAGAGTCACAAGTTCTTCATTTTGATTTACCCTAGCCAATACACAAATAAATCACACTAGTTTTGATAAAAGATATTCTTTCTTAGACCGCTTTCCAAAAATTTTAACACTCTATGGTCCCTTACTTCTCTTCATCGGTTAACTTCTTAGATGAGTGGTCTGCCTCCACTGCAGCCACTACTTTGACAATCACTCTTTCCTCAAGTCCCTAAAACCTGGCTTCCATCCATTTGTCCCAAAGGACACTGCCTTTAAAGGTCACCAAAGCCAGGTTCTCTCTTCTCTTCCTCTCCAGTCTCACTGCAGTGGTAGGCACTGCCGGCTATCTCCTCCCTGCACATCAAGGACAGTGAGCTTTGCAGCACCAGTTCTTCAAGGGAACCTCTTCTCTGTGGGTGACACCAGATGCTCTTGCTCCTTCCTGACTGCTCAGTGAGTTTTTGGCTAGCTGTTTTCACCATTATCTGTTAATCCCACTTTACATTTTCTCCCCTAGATAATTTAGCTGTCCTTAAATTCAGCTGGCCCCTTAGTGTAATTTCCCAATATCAATCTCCATGCTTCATCCTTCTCCCAAGACTTGCATTAACAACTGCTTGTTGGATATCACCACTCGAATATCCCGCAAATTAATAATTCTTCAACCAATATTTTTCCTATTTCTGAAAACATCACACTATTCTCCCAGTGAGCCAAAAATGAAACCTCAGAGCCATCTTTGGACTTTCTGCTCTCCTCTGCTCCCAATATTAAGTGGTATGCAAATCCTGTGAACTCATTCTCAGAAAACTCTTCCACACACGCCTTCTTTTCTCAGTGCTACAAACTCTAGTTTAAGCTTTTGTTGCTTAAAAACTGAACTTTTTCAACATTCACCTCTACCCTGCTTACTGCCTTCAGTCTTCCTCCCTCCAACTCATTCGTCAAACAGTAGGGCCATATTAGTTTTATTCAAGCACTGTATAACAGTATCATTCTCCAGATGTAGAAGCAAAAACAAAACAAAACTAAAATCAAAGGAATAAAACCTTCATTGGTCCCTCATTCTTCAAAGAATGAAAGTTAAAACTCCTTACTTGACATTCAAGGGTCCCATAAATATTGGCCAACCTTAATTTGTAGTTTTAATTTTCCTTATCCTTGCCTATAGTATCAGCCAAATTTGTATGGCACCCAAATGACTTATATTACACTCTCTGCCTTTGTTCGTGTCACTCCTTTAATACAACAACAATAGATTATCATGAAACAAAAGTACCCTGCAATTTATAAAATACTTACTCTGATGAACCAGATATGAAATAGGTGCTTTGCAAGAAGTTTTCTAAAAGTCAAAAAAAAAAAAAAAAAAACCCTGGAAGGGAGATGCTATTATGTTGCTTTTACATAGACTCAGAAAGCTTATGTAAATCACCCAAACTCAGAAAGCCAGTTAATCTGCAAAGATGGAAGTTAGAGATCTAAACTGAGACAGAGGTCTTTCCTTATTAGTACACATCAGATAATTGACAACCTTATGCCATTATAATTAATGCTGCAAAGAACACACGCCACTTTTTAAAATGTGTGTGAATACATTCATAGAATACATTCCTACACGTAGAATTTTGCTTGGTTGCACAACACATCAACTGCAATTTTCATAGCTATTGCCCAAGTGCCATGTGTTTTTCAAACCTTTGCTTTAAAACAAGTTACCACTGTAGCATTTCCATCCAGACTACTTTTAGATGGTGCAGTTCACCCACTGAACATCAATTTGGCCCGTTCTCTAGAGGCCTCTTGACATCTACTCTAATCATCCAAGATAAAAATCCCTTAAAGTTAGGGAATGTCCCAAATTTCCTTCACAGGGGAAGCCTTTATGGATATGAACTGACGCATCCGAATTAATACTAAGGAAAAGGCACCCTGGCTCTCTATTTCCTCTCTCTGGGGTACTGTGGTTCAAACTTTAGCTCCACTATCATCTAATGAACCACAGTGAAATCCAGAGTAGTAAGTCTATTTAAATTACTCTGTGATTGGGTTCTCTTACTGGAACAACCCTCCTGCAATTGAAAACTATAAACTCTAAAAACAAATTTCAGAAAGCACTCGAGAGCTACTAAAGCGCGAGAGAAACTGGATAGTAGCTGCCATTTGGAAGACTAAATGGCACTAGTGCGTTTCCCATTTTCACAGTTTTTACTCTGAGAGTAGGCCCCTGTCTTGCTACATGCCTGACAGGTAAAACTCAGATAGAAAAAAACTGCAATCCTAAGGAACCACAGCCCAGAAAAATCACAACAGCTGGAAAATTAAGGGACATCTGACAGTTTCTTACAAAACTAAACCATAATCTTTGACGCAGCAATTCTACCTTTGGATATTTACTTAAGAGATATAAAAACATATGTCTACAAAAAGATTTATTCAAGCAAGCTCACAGCAGCTTTTTCATAATAGCCCTAAGTGGAAATAGTCCTAATGCCCCTTAATAGTAAAAAGCATAAACAAAAGGTAGTGCATTCATAACAGAATCTATTGCTCAGTAATTAAAAAAAAAATACTGAAAAATGTAAGATATGTAAGTTCTACGTGCAAGAATACAAAATGTATGATTACATGAATGGAGTTCTAGAACAGTGAAGAATATTCTATGGTGGGGGGAGGCAGCACACCAGCTGTGGGGTGAGTGCTTCCAGGGAAGAAGTGTGGACTCGGGTGCAATGTTCTGAGCCACGCGAGGACGGAGGGGCACCCAGGGCTGCACGTGTCTGAACTCATCCAGTGGCACACTTGAGACTTTTTGCAGCTTAGCGTGTAATTTTATGAGATAACTCTATCTCACAAAAACATAACTAATATTACTTAAAGATATGTAAAGTGCACTTTTAGTGGTGAAGTGTACTGTGATGTCTGCAACTTATTTGGCGATGTGTCAAAAAAATTAGTTGGATTAGGTGGAGTGACAATGCAGTGGAAATACATGTACAGTGGTATATTAAAATGCTAATAGAATCTAGGTGAAGAGTATATGAGAGTACACTGTAGAATTTTATTCAATTTTTCTATGCATTTGAAAATTTTCTTAATAAAATGTTGGGGGTAAGAGAAAAACATCCTCTCTTATAACTGTGTCAAATGCTCCTGTTCCTCGTCAGTTAGTTAGTTATTCTTCAAAGGGGATTTCCTGAAAGGCACTTCTGGACAAACATGCCTTCTACCTGGCATCCATGATCTTCCAGCAGCTCAAGCCTGGAAGAATTACAGGTAGTGAGCGTACTTGCAGTCTTACTTTCTGGGGGCAGCTTTGATAAAGCACCACAAACTGGGTGGCTAACAACAACAGCTCTGGAGGCTCGATATCTGAAATCAAGACATGAGCATGCTACCTCCGAAGCCTCTTGGGGAGCATCCTTCTTGCCTCTTCCAGGTTCTGGCAGCCCCCTTTATTCCTTGGCTTGTGGAAGCATCATTACAACTTCTACCTTCTTCTTCATGTGGCTGTCTTCCTTCTCTCTCTCTCTCTCTCTCTCTCTCTCTCTGTGTCTGTGCCCAAATTTCTCTCCTCTTATAAGGACACCAGTCCTATTGGATTTAAGGCCCACTGTATCTAGTACAACTGCATCCTAACTGATCACAGCTGCAAAGACCATATCTCCAAATTAGGTCACATCCTGAGGTTGCTGATGGACATGGATGGAGGGGGGACACTGTTCACCTCAGTGCATCCACCCTCCCAGACATTCCTCATGTTGAGGAGGAAAGGGATCATCTCTCTTCCCTAAGCATTAACAGATCCTGTTGTTGAAGTTATCTTATACCATCTTTTTTGAGGATCAAAGCTCAAACTCTATGACTCCAGCTGACTAGCAACAACTGAAGTGCTGAGGGAAATGGAGAGCAGGGGTATCGGTCCTCCTTCCACCCCAGGATTTCAAGTCTTCCTTAGCAGCCCTCACTGAGAATCACAGGTTGCTGCAAAATGGAAATCAAAGTGTATCCAGAGGAAATTTCTCAGTCTTTGAACCTGCAGACAACTTGAAGCAACATCTGACAAAGCAACAGAGAGGAATGTGAAGTCGCCTGATCACACAGGGTTCCATGAGGATCCAGCAAACAGTCATGCTGGCTGCAGAACTCAGTCACTGTGACATAACATGACCATGTAAAATATATTTAAGAGCAGAAAAGAAGAATTGCCCTACAATTAGCAATAGACTGAATTTAATTTGCAATGCTGGTTCCCAAACCCTGAGCACTATGCATTTTATAACCAGTTGTACAACAAAACCACATGGAGAGGAGGGGCCAAGATGGCGGCTTAGTATTGTGCGCATTTTAGTTCGTTCTCCAGAACAACTACTAAATAACCAGAAACAGTACAGAACAGCTCCCGGAGCCACGATAGTAACCAGACACACAGCGTATCCCAGTATGGACCAGCTGGACCGGCTGCAACTTTCCACAACAGTGAGTTCCCCAAGCCGCAGCGGCCAGTACCCGGAACCCTTCCCCCACAGGCGACTTCCCGGAGGGAAACAAAAGAGACTCGAACAGTAGCAGGGACTGAGTCCAACTAAACACCAATTGTGGCATTAATAAACAAATTCTGACTACTAAAAATAGGCTCCCAGCTCAGGCGAAACTGGTCAAGGCGGAGGTCGCTTCTGAGGCTAACCAAAAAAGAGGAAAGGGGACGAAACAGAGGCATTTGTGGCTGTTTCTATGGAGGCTTCGCTGCCTCTGGATTCAGCAGCGGGATTACATAGGCTACAATTCCCCAGGAATAGGCAGAAACAGGGTGCTTTCAGGGATGTCTCCCACCTGAGCCTTTCCCAGGAGAGGGATGAAACGCAACTCAGGTGGAATCTCTCTCTCAAGGAATTCAGACCCCAGGGCTTTGCAATTTGAAGCCATTAAAACCAGCCTACAACCTTTCCTCTGTCTCCACCACGCCCCCAGCAGGGAGAGCCTTCCAAAGTTAAAGGAGCCACAACATCTTTTGCTGGTGGGACTCGCAGACAGACAAGCGCCACATACTGGGCAGGATAAGAAAAACAGAGCCAAGAGACTTCACAGGAAAGTCTTTCAACCTGCTGGGTCTCACCCTCAGGGAAAACTGATGGAGGTGACTCCTTTCCCCCAATGGGAGGTCAGTTTAGTCCAGGAAAACCGGGCTGGAGTCTGTAATACTTATGTAGACCCTTCTAAAGGTGGGGAGGGAAAAGTCACCTTCCAAACAGGACGAGAAACAAGAACTGAAAAATTAACCTGTGTTAAACAAAATTTAAGCTAGAGGCCCAGAAAAAACTGAACTGAAGGTCAAAGAACAGATAGACAACAAACTCATCTAGCAAGAAAAACCTAGGTAAGATAAATGAAAGCAATCTACAGAATAAACTAATTAAGGTAATTAAATGTCCACACACCAGAAAAAAATAACAAATCACACTAGGAAAATTGAAGATATGGCCCAGTCAAAGGAACAAATCAATAGTTCAAATGAGATACAGGAGCTGAAACAACTAATTCTAAATATAGGAACAGAAATGGAAAACTTCTTCAAAAACCAAATCAATGAATTGAGGGAGGACACGAAGAAGACAAGGAATGAACAAAAAGAAGAAATGGAAAGTCTGAAAAAACAAATCACAGAACTTATGGGAATGAAAGATACAGCAGAAGAGATGAAAAAAACAATGGAAACCTACAATGGTAGATTTCAAGAGACAGAGGTTAGAATTACTGAACTGGAGGATGGAACATCTGAAATCCAAAAAGAAACAGAAACTATAGGGAAAAGAATGGAAAAATATGAGCAGGGACTCGGGGAATTGAATGATAATATGAAGCAAAACAAATATACGTGTTGTGGGAGTCCTGGAAGGAGAAGAGAAGGGAAAAGGAGGAGAAAAACTAATGGAAGAAATTATCACTAAAAATTTCCCAACTCTTATGAAAGACCTAAAATTACAGATCCAAGAAATGCAGCGCACCCCAAAGAGAATAGATTAAAATAGGCATTCTTCAAGACACTTACTACTCAGAATGTCAGAAGTAAAAGAGAAAGAGACGATCTTGAAAGCAGCAAGAGAAAAGGAATCCATTACATACAAGGGAAACCCAATAAGACTATGTGTGGATTTCTCAGCAGAAACAATGGAGTCAAGAAGACAGTGGATGATATATTTAAATTACTAAAAGAGAAAAACTGCCAGCCAAGAATTCTATATCCAGCAAAACTGTCCTTCAAAAATGAGGGAGAAATTAAAACATTTTCAGACAAAAAGTCACTGAGAGAATTTGTGACCAAGAGACCAGCTCTGCAAGAAATACTAAAAGGAGCACTAGAGTCAGATATGAAAAGACAGAAGAGAGAGGTGTGGAGAAGAGTGCAGAAAGAAGGAAAATTAGATATGATATATAAAATACAAAAGGCAAAATGTAGAGGAAAGTACTACCCAAATAGTAATAACACTAAATGTTAATGGACTGAACTCCCCAACCAAAAGACATAGACTGGCAGAATGGATTAAAAAACAGGATCCTTCTATATGCTGTCTACAGGAAACACATCTTAGACGAAAAGATAAACACAGGTTGAAAGTGAAAGGTTGGAAAAATATATTTCATGCAAATAACAACCAGAAAAGAGCAGGAGTAGCTATACTAATATCCAACAAATTAGACTTCAAATATAAAACAGTTAAAAGAGACAAAGAAGGATACTATCTACTAATAAAAGTAACAATTCAACAAGAAGACATAACAATCATAAATATTTATGCACCGAACCAGAATGCCCTAAAATATGTGAGGCGAACACTGCAAATACTGAAAAGGAAAATAGACACATCTAGCATAATAGTTGGGGACTTCAATTCCCCACTCTCATCAAGGGACAGAACATCTAGACAGAGGATCAATAAAGAAATAGAAAATATGAATATTACAATAAATGAGCTAGACTTAACAGACATTTATAGGACATTACACCCCACAACAGCAGGATACAACTTTTTCTCAAGTGCTCATGGATCATTCGCTAAGATAGACAATATGATGGGTCACAAAGCAAGTCTCAACAAATTTAAAAAGATTGAAATCATACACAACACTTTCTCATATCATAAATGAATGAAGTTGGAAATTAATAATAGGCAGAGTGCCAGAAAATTCACAAATACGTGCAGGCTCAACAACACACTCTTAAACAACCAGTGGGTCAAGGAAGAAATTACAAGAGAAATCAGTAAATATCTCGAGGCGAATGAAAATGAAAACACAACATATCAAAACTTATGGGACGCAGGTAAGGCAGTGCTAAGAGGGAAATTTATTGCCCTAAATGTCTATATCAAAAAAGAAGAAAGAGCAAAAATTCGGGAATTAACTGTCCACTTGGAAGAACTGGAGAAAGAACAGCAAACTAACCCCAAAACAAGCAAACGGAAAGAAATAACAAATATCAGAGCACAAATAAATGAAATTGAGAACATGAAAACAATAGAGAAAATCAATAAGACCAGAAGTTGGTTCTATGAGAAAATCAATAAGATTGATGGGTCATTAGCAAGATTGACAAAAAGAAGAAGGGAGAGGATGCAAATAAACAAGATCAGAAATGCAAGAGGAGACATAACCACTGACCTCACAGAAATAAAGGAGGTAATAACAGGATACTATGAACAACTTTATGCTAATAAATACAACAATGTAGATGAAATGGACAAGTTCCTAGAAAGGCATGAACAACCAACTTTGACTCAAGAAGAAATAGATGACCTCAACAAACCAATCACAAGTAAAGTAACTGAATCAGTCATTAAAAAGCTTTCTAAAAAGAAAAGTCCAGGACCAAACGGCTTCACATGTGAATTCTACCAAACATTCCAGAAAGAATTAGTACCAACCCTGCTCAAACTCCTCAAAAAAATTAAACTGGAGGGAAAGTTACCTAATTCATTCTATGAAGCCAACATCACGCTCATACCAAAACCAGGCAAAGATATTACAAAAAAAGAAAACTACAGACCAATCTCTCTAATGAATATCGATGCAAAAATACTCAACAAAATTCTAGCAAATCGAATCCAGCAACACATTAAAAGAATTATACATCATGACCAAGTAGGATTCATCCCAGGTATGCAAGGATGGTTCAACATAAGAAAATCAATTAATGTAATACACCATTATCAACAAATCAAAGCAGAAAAATCACATGATCATCTCAATTGATGCAGAGAAGGCATTTGACAAGATTCAACATGTTTTCCTGTTGAAAACACTTCAAACGATAGGAATACAAGGAAACTTCCTTAAAATGATAGAGGGAATATATGAAAAACCCACAGCTAATATCATCCTTAATAGGGAAAAATTGAAAAATTTCCCCCTAAGATCAGGAACAAGACAAGGATGTCCACTATCACCACTGTTATTGAACATCGTGTTGGAAGTTCTAGCCAGAGCAATTAGGCAAGAAAAAGAAATACAAGGCATCCAAATTGGAAAGGAAGAAGTAGAACTATCACTATTTGCAGTTGATATGATACTATACAATGAAAACCCTGAAAAAACCACAGCAAAACTACTAGGGGTAATAAACAAGTACAGCAAAGTGGCAGGTTACAAAATCAACATTCAAAAACCTGTAGTGTTTCCATACACTAGCAATGAACAAGTTGAGGGGGAAATCAAGAAACAAATTCCATTCACAATTGCAACTAAAAGAATAAAATACATAGGAATAAATTTAACTAAAGAGACAAAAGACCTATACAAAGAAAACTACAAGAAACTGTTAAAAGAAATCACAGAAGACCTAAATAGATGGAAGGGCATACCATGTTCATGGACTGGAAGACTAAATATAGTTAAGATGTCAGTTCTACCTAAATTGATTTACAGATTCAACGCAATACCAATCAAAATCCCAACAACTTACTTTTCAGAAATAGAAAAACCAATAAGCAAATTTATCTGCAAGGGCAGGGTGCCCCGAATTGCTAAAAGTATCTTGAGGAAAAACAACAAAGCTGGAGGTCTCACGCTGCTTGACTTTAAGGCATATTATGAAGCCACAGTGGTCAAAACAGCATGGTACTGGCATAAAGATAGATATATTGACCAATGGAATCAAATAGAGTACTCAGATATAGACCTTCTCATCTATGGACATTTGATCTTTGATAAGGCAGTCAAGCCAACTCATTTGGGACAGAACAGTCTGTTCAATAAATGGTGCCTAGAGATCAGGATATCTATATGCAAAAGAATGAAAGAGGACCCGTATCTCATACCCTATACAAAAGTTAACTCAAATGGATCAAAGATCTAAACATTAGGTCTAAGACCATAAAACAGAGAAAAATGTAGGGCGGACTTCCGTGTCAAGATGGTGGCTTAACAACGTGTGCATTTTAGTTTGTCCTCCAGAACAACTACTAAATAACCAGAAACAGTACAGTACAGCTCCTGGGGCCACTTCAGTGACCAGATACACAGCGTACCCCAGTCTGGACCAGCTGGACCAGCTGCGAGCACCCCCCAAACCGTGAGTTCCCAAAGCTATGGCGGCCAGCACCCCTCTCCTACAGGCTGCTTCCCAGAGGGGAAAGTAAAGGACTTTACCAGCAGCAGGGACTGGGCACAATCAAATGCCAATTGTGGAACTAATTAACAAATTCTGACTACTAAAAATAGGCCCCCAGCTTAGGTGAACCTGACCAAAGTGGAGGTTGCTCATTTTTGCCCTGGCGCCAAGGGGGCAGGACTGACAGAAAATGGGGGAAAAAAAAAGAAGGAAACAGAAGTTTTTGTGGCTGTGCATCTACAAAGGCTTGACTGCCTCTGGATACAGTGGCAGGCCTTTTCAGGTTGCAACTGCCCCAGGGATAGGCAGAAGTGAGCTCTTTTGGGGGCTTGTCTGGAGTCTGTGCCTTCCCCAGGGGAGAGGTGAAGCCCAACTCAGGTGGACTCCCTCCATCAAGGAACTCAGAAACCAGGGCTTGGTAATTTGAAGCCATTAAAACCAGCCTACAACCTCTCCTCTGTCTCCACAACATCCCCAGCAGGGAGAGTCTGCCAAAGTTAAAGGTACCACATCATCTTATGCTGGTGGGACCTGCAGTCAGACAAGAGCCACACACAGGGCAGGATAAGAAAAACAGAGTACAGAGACTTCACAGGAAAGTCTTTCAACCTGCTGGGTCTCACCCTCAGGGAAAACCGATGCAGGTGACTCTTTCCTCCTGATAGGAGGCCAATTTGGTCTGGGAAAATCTAACTGGGGTCTATAATATCTAAGTAGACCCTCCTAAGTGTGTGTGAGGGGGAAGGCACCACACAAGCAGGGCAAGAAACAAGAAAACAAGAACTGAAAAATTCTCCTCTGTTAAACAAAACTTAAGCTAAAGGTCCAGATAAAGCTGAACGGAATGTCAAAGAACAGATAGGCAACAAATTCACCCAGCAAGAAAACCCTAGATAAAAGAAGTGAAAGCAATCTCCAGAATAAACTAATTAAGGTAATTAAATGCCTAGACGCCAGCAAAAAATAACAAATCACACTAGGAAAATTGAAGATATGGCCCAGTCAAAGGAACAAACCAACAATTCAAATGACATACAGGAGCTGAAACAATTAATTCAGAATGTACGAACAGACATGGAAAACCTCATCAAAAACCAAATCAATGAATTGAGGGAGGATATAAAGAAGGCAAGGAAAGAACAAAAAGAAGAAACTGAAAGTCTGAAAAAACAAATCACAGAACTTATGGGAATGAAAGACACGGTAGAAGAGATGAAAGAAACAATGGAAGCCTACAATGGTAGATTTCGAGAGACAGAACATAGGATTTCAAAACTGGAGGACAGATCATCTGAAATCCAACAAGAAACAAAAACTATAGGAAAAAAAATGGAAAAGTATGAGCAGGGACTCAGGGAATTGAAAGACAATATGAACCTCACAAATATATGTGTTGTGGGTGTCCCAGAAGGAGAAGAGAAGGGAAAAGGAGGAGAAAAACTAATGGATGAAATTATCACTGAAAATTTCCCAACTTTTATGAAAGACTTAAAATTACAGATCCAAGAAGTGCAGCATACCCCAAAGAGAATAGATCCAAATAGACATACTCTAAGACATTTAATAATCAGAATATCAGAGGTCAAAGAGAAAGAGAGGATCTTGAAAGCAGCAAGAGAAAAGCAATCCATCACATACAAGGGAAGCCCAATAAGACTATGTGCAGATCTCTCAGCAGAAACCACGGAGGCGAGAAGACAGTGGGATAATATATTTAAATTATTAAAAGAGAAAAACTGCCAACCAAGAATTCTATATCCAGCAAAACTTTCCTTCAAAAATGAGGGAGAAATTAAAACATTTTCAGACAAAAAATCACTGAGAGAATTTGTGACCAAGAGACCAGCTCTGCAAGAAATACTAAAGGGAACACTACAGACAGATACGAAGACAGAAGAGAGAGGTGTGGAGAAGAGTGTAGAAAGGAAGACTATGAGTAAAGGTAAAAAGAAGGAAAATGAGATATGACATATAAAATCCAGAAGGCAAAATAGTAGAAGAAAGTACTACCCATGCAGTAATAACACTGAATGTTAATGGATTAAACTCTCCAATCAAAAGACATAGTCTGGCAGAATGGATTAAAACACAGGACCCATCTATATGCTGTCTCTACTCAAAGGACACGAGGCCAAGGACACAAATGGACATTTACACACCAATGTTTATAGCAGCATTATTAACAATTACCAAGAGATGGAAACAGCCAAAATGTCAATCAACAGACAGTTGACTAAACAAACTGTGACATTTACATAAGATGGAATATTATGCAGCTGTAAGACAGAATAAAGTTATGAAGTATGTAACAACATGAATGGACCTTAAGGACATTATGCTTAGTGTGATTAGCCAGAAACAAAAGGACAAATACTGTATGGTCTCACTGATATGAACTGACATTAGTGAATAAACTTGGAATATTTCCTTGGTAACAGAGGCCATCAGTAGATAGAAAAAGGGTGAGATATTGGGTAATTGGAGCTGAAGGGATACAGATTGTGCAACAGGACTGAATATAAAAACTCAGAAATGGACAGCACAATACTACTTAACTGTAATGTAATTATGTTAAAACACTGAATGAAGCTGCATGTGAGAGTGATAGAGGGAGGAGGGCTGGGGACATATGTGGGATCAGGAGGAAGGATGGATGGTAAGGATTGAGATGGTATAATCTAAGAATGCCTAGAGTGTATAATAATAGTGAAATGTACAATGTACGAATTTTAAAAATGTTTTTGCATGAGGAAGAAAAAAGGAATGTCATTATTGCAGGGTGCTGAAAATAGATGATAATACTTTAAAATGTCACCTTATGTGTGAGACTAAAGCAAAAAATGTTTACTTGTTACAAAATTTATATTTTGACTGGGGCATTTCCTAATATAACTCATGTAGATAGTTTGATTGAATGTCATAAGTACTTGGAATCTCAGGTAGGACATGGGAGTTTGTTGGTTTGTCCAGAGTGATGCCCTGATGAATCCCAGAGTGATTTGATCAGTGACTGGAAAAGTATTTGCAAGCCCCCTTCGGGGAATGGTGAGAGTGGGGAGAAATTCAACTTCCCCAAGTTGGATTCTTGATATTCTCACAAGCAGTGTGGACAACCAAAGCTATAGGCTGAGCCCCTAGTCTTGGGGTTTGTTCACATGAAACTTAACCCCACAAAGGATGGGTCAGGTCTACTTAAAATTTAGGCATAAGAGTCACCCCCAAGAGAGCCTCTTTTGTTGCTCAGATGTGGCCTCTCTCTCCAGCCAATATGACGAGCAGTCTCACCACCCTCCCCCTCTCTGCATGGGACATGACTCCCAGGGGTGTGGACCTTCCTGGCAATGTGGGACAAAGATCCTAGAATGAGCTGAGACTCAGCATTAAAGGACTGAGAAAAACCCTAGAATGAATTGAGAATTAACATCAAGGGATTGAGAGAACCTTCTCGACCAAAAGGGGGAAGAGTGAAATGAGACTAAGTGTCAATGGCTGAGAGATTCCAAACAGAGTTAAGAGGTTATCCTGGAGGTTATTCTTATGCATTAAGTAAATATCACCTTGTTGTTCAAGATGTAGTGGAGAGGCTGGAGGGAATTGCCTGAAAATGTAGTGCTGTGTTCCAGTAGCCATGTTTCTTGATGATGATTGAACAATGATATAGCTTTCACAATGAGACTCTGTGAATGTGAAAACCTTATGTCTGATGCTCCTTTTAGCTACTGTATCAACAGAAGAGTAGAACATATGGAATAAAACTAAATAATAGGGGGAACAAATGTTAAAATAAATTCAGTTTGAAATAATGGTAAATGAAAGCGAGGGGTAAGGGATATGGTACGTATAGGTTTTTTTTTCTCTATTATCATTTTATTTCTTTTCCTGTTGTCCTTTTTTTTCTTTTTCTAAATCGATGCAAATGTACCAAGAAATGATGAATATGCAACTATGTGATGATATTAAGAATTACTGATTGCATATGTAGAATGGAATGGTAGCTAAAGGTTCTGTTGTTAATTTTTTTTTAATTAATAAAAAAAAGTTAATAAAATAGTGGCAACATCAAATGCTGGAGAAGATGCAGAGAAACTAGATCACTAATAGATTGCTGGTGAGAATGTAAAATGGCAAAGCTACTCTGGAAAACAATTTGGCAGTTTCTTATAAAATTAAAATGCAATTACCAAACAAATAAAACACACATGGAATCTATGCCTAAGTCTCCAAGCACTAATTCTGTGCAAAATGAGTGCCTCTAGAAAGCATGCTATGATAAATTTAATTCCAGAACTAAATTTACAGAAAAGCTGCTCATATTATTGATTTGGAAATAATTAGCCATTAAATCATTCAGTTAGCTAAATAAATAATGATCAATTTCCTTCAACAAGTCTCCATATAATAACATTTCATCAACTTGATTACAGAATTCTAAAAAGTAAGATCATGTAGGCAAGTTTAGTTTGTGTTACGATCTACTTATGAACGAAAGTCAGGGATCACATTCTACCATGATTTCAAGTTTGGGTCATTTAATGTATGGTATTCTTCAAGTCCATGCTGTTTCTAACAAATATTTGATATTATAAAATAGTCAAAGACAGACTGATTGAGAGCTATCACATGCAAAAGTGTACATGAGAAAACTTCATAAATTACAAAGCCAAACATAAATAACAATGATGATTATTTAAATTACCTCTATATTAAAAAAATCCATCCTTAATATATATAGTAGGTGCTCTGGTATGATTATCTCGCTCAATTCAACAATATTTTAAAATAACTTTTTCAATATTTAATCAACTTGGATTCTTTTCCTCAATGGAATCTTAAAATCTGATGGTCAGAAAAGACGATCTGAAGGGACTCCTGGACAGAGAGAATCCCTGCCTTCCAGCTAAAGTCTCACTGACATTGCCAAGAGCAGCCCACATACCCTGGACACTTGAACTCAAGTGAACCAAGAGCATACGCCCAACCCTGAGCATGACAACTGCAACGCACATACAGACTCGTCCTCATCCCTGAGAAGAGACATGTATTAGGCACCTACCATGTAGCAAACCCTCCCCGGATGTGGAGAAAGAAAAGTCCCAGAAATAGATAAGGCACTTGGGGTCTGCTCTTCAGGTTAAAGAGAGCAGATAACAGATGTAAAAACTATAAGCAGCCTTCTCCAAGCCACAGGTAAGAGGTTGAGAGGAAGCTGTTAGTTTGAAGAACAGACATGATGGTTAGGGAGGATTTAATAGTGTAAGGGAAACTTTCCAAAGGGGCTTAAGCAATAGCATCCCAATAGAATCACCTGAGGGACTAAAAAAAAAAAAAAATTGACGCTGGGCCCCACTCCAGAGATTCTGAAATAAGTAGAAACTAGGTTTCAATATTTTTTAAAAATTACCTAAGTGAATCTAATACACAACCAGGATGAAAAACTACTGGAGTTCAACAAGGTGAAATGCGAACTGGAGTGACCAAGTACCAAGTGGTGGCAATAAGACAATGCAGGAGAGTCTGAGCAAAGTTACGAAAAGAGGGAGCCCCATCAGGCAGCAAGTAGAGAGCAGCAGTCCAACCATGAAACAGACAAACCTGGCATGCTCAACAGGTAAGGAAACTGAAGAAAAGAAAAGCTGAATTATATTATTCTGCTTGAAATCCCTGTAGCTTTCCACAGAGTGTTCAAAATGCTTAACTTAGCACATAAGGTCTTACATTTCTCCACTTGCCTAAAGTGACATCATTTCTTCACTGTGTGCCCATATAAACCCTTTTATACAGATACTAGAATAACTTACAAATCTCTGAAAAATCACAAGGTTTGATCTTGTTTGTCTTAGTGAATTTTATTCCCTCTTCCTAAAATATTATCCTTCTCCGTCTCCTGACCTCTCTCCCTCCCAACTGCCCTACTTTCTTCATTTAGAATAACTCTTATTCATTCTTCAAAATCCAGGTCAAATAGCACCACCCCAGGTTGGTTTCTCATGCCGTCCTTTCACTGTGCTGTCACCCCTCTACAATCACAATGCCTACTGTAGCTGAGCTCGAAAGTGAATCTGTCTGTCTCCTCACCTTGACTGTAAGCCCTCTGAGGACAGGGAGCTTATCTTCCTCAGTGTTATGTTCTAAGTTTCTAAGGCAAGCCTAGCACACAGGTTCCCAGGATCAGTCCTTCTAATGCACACAAGGTTACACAGAGAGCTGGAAGGAGAGGCCCTGACTGACCATCAAGTGTGCTTCCACTACCGCACATAACTCCTCAAAAAATCTCTTTCGGCTTCATGTTTCAAGATCACTGTGATGCTTCCTCGTTTACTTTCCAACCAAAACAGAGACAGCCAACTACTCTAAGACCCTGTGAAAGGGGGAGGCCTAATAACCTGGAAACCTGTGGCCCACAAAGGACTTAGCCTCAATTACTCTCCAACTATCTCCAAACCCTGACATCTGGGGATGTCAGAAGCCTTTACAACCTGAGGACTCCTTTAAAAGATTCTACTCCGTGCAGGCATCCATCTTTCAGACCTCTCCCACATGGTTCCCTTTTTAAGAAGTCCTATTTTAGAGGTACTCATATTCAACAAACTAAAGAAAGGAAAATATTATATGAACCAATGTTGCAAACTTTCTGATAATTATTTCAGCCTATTATCATGTCAATCACCAGGTGATGTTCTCACATCTTTAATACAGTATTTTCTTAAGGTCTCAGATTCTGTCTGTACAACTACCCTGATAACCAACCCTAATTTAATCCATGGGTAATCAATTAAAAAAAATTAAAAAAAGAAAATGAAGAACATCACAACTACTCCCTTTATCTTCATCAATTGTAAGATATATAATTAATAATAGCTTTCTGGAGAAAGAAAACTAAATTATACATGTACCCAGCAACTGGAAGATATACCTTGATTTCAAAAATAAGGTGGAAAAACATGGATCTTAGAACAAGAAAAAAAAGGTATATTTCATGGAAACCTCTAGTATTCAAGGGACCTGTATACTGGATACAGAAGTGGTATCAGCTCCTCTTCTTCCCAACTGCATATAAATATTGATTGAAAGAAAAGAATATCTAAATCTAGGCCATAGTATTAGGTGGGGGGAAATGTTAGTTTTATTCCCAGTATACATTTTCCCCTTTTTCCCATAAGAGAACTCACTCAAACTTTATTCCACACAATAATATGCTCAGTTAAAATGGGGCACTGGCCAGGCACACCGGTAGAGGGAAGGGGCGAACAATAATATGTTAGTGGATGCTGTGGATTGGACTACCAAAAAAGCAGCTTTTCCCTCCCTCCCTTCCTCTTTATGGATGCCAGGAAAATAGAGAGGATGGGGGTAGTGGGTGGGGGGTGGAAACAAAAGCAGCCTTTGAAGCATGAGGGAGCGAATTGAAAGAAAATGGGAAAAGTGCCCAGAACCTTGAAAAGAAGTAAGGAGGTTAAAGAGAAAGAAAGTACAAAATGAAAGCTGTATTTGGTAAATTTGCCTACGTTTCATTTCAAGAATTTTCTATATGGCAAGATATAATGCCACACAGAAAATCCTTAAAATGCTAAATTCATCTACATTCTAGGAAGCAAACAGTTAAGAGTTCTTACACAAAAGCAGGAAAGAAATGAATATTTACTGACACTTTACACTACTCATTAAGAGAATCACTTTACATAATTAGCAACTCAAACACAGAGATCTAATTTTTATATCTTATTTATCCTTTTAAATCCTCTATGTTAGTAAGTATCTAGAAAATGGTAGGTCACTCAATAAATTTTTTAAAACTGAACAAATAGATGATTATGTCGAGTTAAGCAATTCAAAATTACTGAAAATACAAACTCTCATTCATTCACGTATTCTTACTTACTATAGTTATTCTGATATAGGTTACACATTGTCAAGTAACAACAATCTACTTTATTACCTTCTGTTGTTGGAAATACTTCTCCTTTGGTTTTACTTTCTGCCAATTTTCCCGTCCTGAGCAACACTTCTGCAAAGCTTTCTACAGGGAGGTTCTGAGAGGGGTCATAGGTCACTTCAGACTATAAAACAGAGGCATTTACAGAATTTAGTTGAGTGACACATGTCTTCTGGTAACTTCAATAACTTCTTACATACTGAAGCATCTAATTCTACACAAAATTTTAAATGAAATCTTATTTTAATCCTGTGATATGTTACAACAAATGCGAAATATCACAAGAGTAAGCACAAAATGAATGCATATTTTCTGGAACACTTTAGATTTTGTTTATACTAAAATATCCACAAGAGCGAGACAGTTAAATCTGTGTCCTTACCTCAGTGACAAAAGGATTAGAGATGACAGACTCATAAAACAGATGACAACCTTGCTTATCTAGGCCTTCATTGCCCACAGTTCCTGTTCGATAAACACCACCAAATTCTTGCCCCTAATACAGCAAAGTTAAGAACAGTGTATTAAAAAAAAGACAGGGGCTGGGGGAGGCTGATTACAGGACATACTGGACAGCGTGCTTTCTAAGATCTAAAGTGAGAGACAGTGTCAGAGTGACACGGGTTCCCAGCAGAGATGGGAACAGAAAGAGCTTCTAAGGGCAGCAGGTCGACCCCATCCTGCAGAGCTCTCTGGTTTTCCTAGTCACGCTGACATCAATGCATCAGGACCACTGGAGCAGTCGATGTTATTATACACAGTCGACAGCCAGTGAAATCATCTTAAACATTTTGTGCATATTGTTCCCAGTTCAAACACCTCTTAGTAGCTTTGAACAATGCAAACAGTCAACAATATATCTAAACTACACAGAATTACAATACAGGTGCTCCACAATCTAGGCCCAAATATGTGCTAACATGTTATCTTTTGCTACTCTTGCTTACAAACTCTCCACCACAATCGAACTGATCTGCTTTCTGTGTCCTATTTCCTCTTTGCCTTTCTCCCACTCTGAGGGTACTGCCCAGGCTGATGGTTCAGTTCAATCCTGCCCCTCTTTCCGGGCCCAGTTCAGACCTAATCTGCTGAAACCTTACCAGATCAAGGCAAGCCGTGATCATGTCTCTTCCATGACGTCCACCACCTCCTCAACAACTATCATTCTACAAATGCCTTCAAGACTCATCATCAGCATGAGCAAACACTTATGAGCAAAAACTTTAATATCCCTAATATGGTAATACTTCTGTTCTGCTCTCCTCAAATAGACTGGAAAGTTCCTTACTGGAAGAGCCAAATAACACATTCATCCATTTCTCCAACGTTTACTGAGTACTTATTTTATGCCAAGCATAGAACAGAGAAATAACGAAGCTGCTACATCAAATGCTAAAAATTATAGCTGATATTTATTAAAAACTACGTATTAGTCACTGTGTCAAACACCTTACCTAACACATAAGCTTTCAAATAGTTCAAAGTCCAACAACTGACACAGAAAAGTAACCACACTCCTAACCTAGTGCAATACAGGCAGTGATGGGAGGCAGGCCGACATACCCTAAAGCCAAGCATGTAATGGCTCAGTAAAGTGAATCTTCATTCCTCTAACTGCTGGATTCTTAATCCATTCTTAGTTATCCTTGGTTCTCCTCTTTCCCACATACCCACCCCAGTCTACCACCAGCTCTACAAAATAAATCCCCAAACCAACCCCGTCCCATGGACTCCTGCTGCCTCATGGTCCAGGTCACCCTGACTGCCCACCTGGAGTGGAGCCCTAGGGATCTGCCTCTTCGCAAACCAACCCCGTCCCATGGACTCCTGCTGCATCATGGTCCAGGTCACCCTGACCGCCCACCTGAACTGGAGCCCTAGGGATCTGCCTCTTCGCAAACCAACCCTGCCCCATGGACTCCTGCTGCATCACGGTCCAGGTCACCCTGACCGCCCACCTGAACTGGAGCCCTAGGGATCTGCCTCTTCGCAAACCAACCCCGTCCCATGGACTCCTCTGCTGGCATGGTCCAGGTCACCCTGACTGCCCACCTGAACTGGAGTCCTAGGGATCTGCCTCTTCGCAAACCAACCCCGCCCCATGGACTCCTCTGCTGCCTCATGGTCCAAGTCACCCTGACTGCCCACCTGAACTGGAGCCCTGGGGATCTGCCTCTTCACAAACCAACCCCGTCCCATGGACTCCTGCTGCATCATGGTCCAAGTCACCCTGACTGCCCACCTGAAGTGGAGCCCTAGGGATCTGCCTCTTCGCAAACCAACCCCGCCCCATGGACTCCTGCTGCATCATGGTCCAGGCCACCCTGACTGCCCACCTGAAGTGGAGCCCTAGGGATCTGCCTCTTTGCTTCTCCTCCTGACTCCCAAAAGCCATCCCTCCACAGCACAGTTCAACGATCTTAAAAGTAAAGTCGAAGAACAGAATTCCACTGCCTAAAATTCTCCAATATCTTCCCACCTTAATCAGAATAAACTTAATGGTCCCTACCACAGTCCACAAGGCTCTGTGCAACTGGCCCCTCCACCGTCTCTCTGATCTCCTCACCCTTCCCCTCCCCACCACCCACTCTATTCTGCCCACAGCAGCCTCCTTCGCGTTCTACCGTGGTGTCACGCATGGCCCATTCTCAGGACTTTGCACCTGTCCACCCGGCTCAATCAGTTTCTGCTCAAAATGATTTCCCTCTGAAGAAACCCAACTTTTCCATCCAAAACAGCACTTCTTCCCCCAAATATCATCCTTCCCTTGCAACAATTATCTTCATAGTACTCATTACCAACTGACATTACATAACAGAATGTCTGTGTTTCTTTGCTTCCCCCTCTGGAACAGGAACTCCACAGGTGAAGGAACTAGACTGAAGTATTACTCCACCCTGTCCACAGTAACCAGCACAACACTCAATGCTAAATGTCTGCTCACTGAATGAATGAGCAGGACCCTCAGTGGACGTCTGAGGAGAACTGATAAATATCTTTTTCCTCTAGGTCATTTTTCTATAGTTTAAACACTAAAGGATGGCAGTGTGAGAATACAGAGAAGACATCAGGGAAGCAAAAGGCTGAGATGGCACAGAAAGCAAAATTCAAATGCTCTAATGTCTGAACTGTCTGCTGAGGATAAAGAATCCACTACGCTGTACTCTTTACTGGGAGCCCCAGCTGACCTGCTGGACCACGAGGCCAAAGGAATATAGCAAAAGCTATATTTGATTAAACATTAATAAAATCATTTTCCCTTTTGTCTCACAAAACTTTAATTCTGACATATAACTGCACCTCACCTCAACCTGTACAAGCGCCTTTGCAAGCACTCCTTGGGATTACCACCGCCTATCTATAGGAGGGCTAGATTTCTTAAGGAATTATTTCAATAATCCAGAGTAGAAAAAGAGATGCAAAAAATGGAGAAACAGTGAAAACTGAAGAGCCATGCTAATGAATTGACATAAATCACAACATTTATTCTAAAACAACATATTACTTACCCGAAGGGGTCTCAGGTAAATTAAAGACTGCTTCCACCACTGCCCGTCGCTGGCGGTTTGCAGCACAGCTTTGGTGGTGGTCGCCGTGTTAGAGAGAACTTTCCTGGTGGTAGCAGTGGTCCACTGCAAGAAGTCCACTGAGCTACTGCCTGGAACACTTACTTCAGCCTATAATTTAAAAAAAACAAAAAGAAAATGACAATAGTCAAAAATGTGCTGTCATAAGAAAGTGATAATGTGACTGCTTAAAAATATAAAACATAAAAATACAAATTTTTAAATTTCACCTCTTTTACAGTCTCCACAACACTTAACCACACTTAAATTCCCTGGCTCATCTGTCATTTAGTTGTTTGCTATCTATCCACATACTTCCCTTTAGAATCTCAGCTCCAGGAAAACAAGAGTTTGGCTGCTTTCTTTGTTGCTATTCCCCAGAGTCAAGAACAGTACCAGCCACACAGAAGGACTTCAATAAAATTGAATGTAAGAAAAGAGGAAAAAAACAAGGAAAGAAGAGGGAGAAATCTAAGAGCAGGGAGGAATTCAGAGGAGGGAGAGACTGGATTTCAAGCCAAAAGCACGTGTAACGTGTAGCAGGCAATGAATGATTGCTAGTATGAGTCTCTTTTCTCTCTCTCTCTCTTCCAATTACACGAATGTTCCAAAGAGAGGATGTTTTAGATCAAGCTTCAACAAATTTTCTTAAAGGGCCAGAGAACAAACACTTTAGGCTTTAGTAACTAAACAGAGGTATAAAAGATGTAAAAATGGCTAAATCAAACATTGAAGGATGAAAACTACTCTGCTGGAAATAACAAGAACAATGGGTAGAATTAACAGTATGTGAGCCACTGCAGAAGATTAGTGAACGTGAAACACTTGCAATAGAAAGCATAAAAAAAAAAGGAACAGTGATACAAAGAAGACTGCAGCAGTGAGCCTGGAACTACTTCAAGTGGGCAATACACGTGCAGTAAGAGTCACTGATGTGGGGGTCCAGAAAAAAACAGTGGAAGAAACAATGCTCCAAATTTGCCAAATTTAATGAAAACTAGAAAACACAGATCCAAGAAATTCAACAACCCCAAGAACAAGAAACATGAAGAAAGTCACACCAAGACTCATCATAATCAAATTTCTCAAAATCACTAATAAAGAAAAAAAATCTTAAAAGCAGCCAGAGGAAAAAAGATATTTCAGAGTAATAAAGATAAGGCTGACAAGAAATTTCTCTTGAGAAGTAATGCAGGCAAGAAGATACTGGGGAAACTTCTTTAAAGGACTGAATGAAAAGACAGTCAACTTAGAAATGAATACCCAGGAAAAAATATCTTTCAAAACAAAGGTGAAATAAAAATGTTTTCAGAGATGCAAAAACTGAAAGAATTCACAATCACCAGACCCAAACTACAGAAAATCTTTTATGCAAAAGGTAATTGCTCTCAAATGGAAATATGGATCAACACCAGAGAATGGAGAACCCAAGAAATAACAACCACGTAGATAAAAATATAAGAGTTTAAACCAAGAAATAACAACCACGTAGATAAAAATATAAGAGTTTTTTGTTATTTAAATTTATTTTGAAAGTAAATGATTGCTTAAACAAAAACAATGTATAGTGGGGTGTAATATATATGTAAATATAAATATATTAAAATAATAGCACGCAGGGTGGGAGGGTATAAATGGAAGTACATTATTGTAAATTTCTTAAACCATATATGAAGTAGCAAAATGCGACTTATATACAGACTGTGATAAGTTAAAAATGTATATTATAAACATTCAAGCACCACTAAAGTAAAACGTCAACAAATGAACAAAGGAGATAAAAAGAATCATAAAAAAGATCCAATTAATCAAAAAGGAAGCAAAAGAAGAGGAGGAGGAGGAGGAGGAAGAAACAACAAGGACCAAGGGGACTAAAGCAACCAAATAGCAAGATGACAGATTTTAAACTAACATGCAAACTAGTGCGTTAAATATGAATGGTCTAAACATCCCAACTGAAAGAGACTGCAAGAATGGATAAAAAGTAAGACCCAACTATATGCTACCTATAAGAAATATACTTTAAATATAAAGACAAATATAGGTTAATGGAAAATACAAGTACCATGCTAATGCTTATCAAAAGAAAAATGGAATGGCTATATCCATTATCAGAGTATATTTCAGAAAAAAGAATATTACCATGAAATTTAAAATGACCATTTAATAATGATAAAAGAGTCAATTCATTAAGAATATGACAATCTTAAAATATATGCATATAACAACAGAACTTCAAGATACAAGAAGCAAAACTGTGAGAAAAAAAAAAAAAAACCTACAAGTAGAAGGTTTCAATAACAGAACTATCAGAAAACCAGTAAGGATACTGAAGATTTGAACGTTATAGCCACAGTAATCTAATTGACTTAAACAGAACATTTTACCAACCAAAAAACATATTCTTCCCTGTGCATAAGGAACATTCAAGTCACATAATATATGTTAGATGACCACAACAAAATTAATTTAGAAATCAGTAACGGAAAGATTTCTGAAAAAATCCCCAAAATATTTTGACACAGATCATATTGTTTCTGGAAAAAAAGAAATCAAAAGGGGCAGTAGAAAGTATTTTGAACTTAACGAAAATGAAAATCAAGCATACATGTATTTGGGAGATGCTGCTGAAGCAATACTTTAAGGGGGTATTATTTCACTAAATGGCAATACTGACAAAGAAAAATGGTCACTAACCTCAATTTCCACCTTAAGAAACTAGGAAAAGAGCATAAAAACCCAAGAAAACACACAAAAAAGGAAATACTAAAGGTAAGAGTTGAAATAAATGAAACAGAAGAATGAGAAACAGTAAAGAAAAAGAATCAATGAATTGAAGGGCTGGTTCTTTGAAAAGATCAGTATAGTTGATAAACTTCTAGTCACACTGGTCAGGAAATTGGAGAAAAGACACAAATTAGAGAGGTGATATCACTTCAGATTCTACACCTATTAAAAGGATTATAAGGAAATTGTATGAGCAACTTCATGCCAGCAAATGTAACTCAGATGAAATACACTGATTTCTTGAAAGACACAAACTATCAAAGATTACTAAAGAAAATAATATTAACCTACCCAGTCTTGTCTCTATTAAATTCTAAGCAAAAACCTTTGCATAAAGTAAACTCCAGGTCCAGACAGATATGTTCAAGGATACATTATTTTACTAGGTTTGTAAAACTATTTTACTTTTGGTCTAATTTTAGCATAGTGTTCCTCCCTGAACCATTTAAAAAAGAAAACTGGGGAAGAAAAAAAATAGTATATTAGTCAAGTAATCCCTTTCAAAAATATTTATAAAGCAAACATTGGGTTCTTTATTTTTCACAAATCTAATACCTCAATAATGAGATGCTCATGTTTGTTTCTCTGACAAAACAATTTTATGTATTACTTATATTAATTAATAATTAAGAAATAAATTATTCATGTGAATCAACTTCTGTAGCCCAAAGGCAGAAAGAAGTCAGACAAAGCACCTTTAAATGTTAAAAAAGCACTGTTTTTCATCCAAACAAATGTATGATTAATAGTGTTTAAAGGTTTATATGTGGTACCTCCTTCCAATCTTGAAGCAATCAGTTAAAATCCTAATGCTCCATTTACTAATTTGGAAGATTACATGTCGAGAAAAATTTCAATACATTGATAGCCTTTTAAATATAAATGACAAAGAGCACATCTGTTTTTCATTAGAGAAAAATATAACTTGCTCTACAAAAAATGAAATTCAAAAAAAAGATTTTGGTTCATTATCCGACTACTTCTATTTATCTTTCCTTAAGTATCCCTGTTAAATAAAACAACAATTAATGGCTTCATACTTCAATTTCAACAGGCTTTTGACTACCAATAGAAGGATGTGGTTTGGCTATTTAGCACTACATCACACCGTTAATTAACATACTACTTAATTTTTTAAAAATCATGTACTCACCCGATAATTACCAGACACCATCACATGACAGAACACGTAGGATGAATGGAATGTTTTAGACCAGACTGATGGTGGCTGTGTGGGAGACAGACATCCAGGTCCCAATTCCTGGGACTGGCAGATGGCTCTCTGCAGACGCAACAAGACCCTGAGATGAGACACTATCCTGACCTAGCTGGTGGGCCCAACCTATTCATGAGCTCCAGGCAGAGGCCCGGGAGAACATAAGACAGATGCTCCGGGAAGCAAGGCAGAAGAGACTGGAAGCCTGAGAGGGATATGACCAATCTTTGCTGGCTCTGAAGTTGGAAGAAAGGGATGAGGGACCACAAAGCAAGAAACGCAGGTGGTCTCTAGAACCTGAGAACAACACTTGGCTCAAAGCCAGCAAGGCTAATGGGGCCAACAGTCCAACAAGTGCAAGGAATTAAATTCTGTCAATCTGATCAGCATGTAAAAGGATTATCGTTGAGACCCTTCAGAAAAGAACATAGTCCCATGGGGACTTGATCTTCACCATGTAAAATCGAGCAGAGACCCAACCAAATCCCCCAAATTTCTGACCTATAGGAAATTATAATACACCTGCACATTGTAAATCACAAAGTATGGGGTGATTTGTTACGGCAGTAATAGAAAGTTAATATACCATGTTAGGATACTTAATATAGTTTATAGAAAACCAGTGTGAATTTTATTCCTACTTCTAAAGAGAACTGTTTTTAAGGTATATTAATAAATTCTTAAAATATACTCAATTTGGTGTTGTTTAAGGTTTTCCATAAAATTTTTAAAATTATCCCTCTAACACTTAAAAAAATTGTGTTTCCAATGGAATTCTGCACATTAGGACAAATACAAATTCTGCACATTAGGACAAATAATAAGTCAGTGCAATATTAATATTACCTAATTATGAAGACAACTAACAACACAGAAAAATAGATAAATTAATAAAGGAAATTTCTGTTAAATTGTTTGGGCACTACAAGTGCAATCTTAAAAAAAATAATTAAGATTTTTAAAGTAAAATGTTAGTGTCTTTCCTGGGTTTCAGATTATGGGAGAAACTGAGATTGGCTCACTCAATTCCTTTCTGTCCCCTTACAGGTTTTCTTATTGTTGCTAGTGGCTGAAGATCTGAAGACTACATTTCCCAAACTCCCACATAGCTAGGCTCCATATATGATTTTGTTTTCTTCAAATAGATACAGCTGCATGAAATATTTGGGGAGTGGAACTCCAGTAAATATCACACTTCTATTTGTTCTGATTTCTATCAGCAAGCAGTATTTCTTTCTGCTTTTTTTGCAGCTGTAGTAAGAGAGGTCCCAGGGCTCAAAATCTGTGGGGTTAAAAGAAGGTATGGGCTTCCATCTGGCTGGCTTGTGCCTTGACAGAGGTAGTGGCACACTGGGTACAATTATGCCAGGGGCTCTCTGAGTCCCCATCTTCCTCTAGCAGATCATAGCTCCCTCAGGTCAGCTCCACAGTGCTGTTCTAGGGGTTCTCTTAAAAGTGAGCTAAAGCCTGCTCTCCCAGTCCTTGCAATGGTTTCCCAGGTCTTTAATTCCCCATAAACAATCACCCTCAACACACAATAGCTAGACTGCTTTCTATTATGTATGGCTGAACTTTGATTTAGAAGAGAGAGAGAGATAGAAATACAGGCAGGAGTCAAAGCGATCAAAAATGTCATCTTTCCTACTCACATACCTGGAATGAAGAACATGGCTTAAATCTATGGCTTGCATTAGGCTTTTTCTAAAACCTTCTCCCAAGTCTACACGATACAGTAACCTTTTCAAGGAGGAACTGGGTCTAAAGAGCAGATATATCTCACAATAAATCACTATATCTGTCCAGTAATGGGAAATTGAGTTAAATAGACTTCCAGAACTGCTTCTAACCTTTGCTGTCCAATATGGGAAGTACCAGCCACACAGGGCTAGGGAACTGTGGTCAGTCCAGCTAAGATGTGCTAAAAATGCACAATACACACCAGATTTCCCAGCCTTAGTACCATAAAGTGATAACAATAACAACCCACATGTGCTTGGCCACAAAGAACAAAGACCAGAGCAGAATGCACCCTTTCTGTTGACAGGTATAACCAAGAGGGAACAAGGTAAGGCTAAGCCTTACACTCTCACTTTTTCTCACAATTTCAGAAACCAAGGAAGTTATTCATCCTCCTTTGTGGAGGTGAAAGTGAGACAGAATGAAAGAGCAAAGCTCCTTAGCCAACAGTTCTGAAAAGACAAGGTAGAAAATCCCAGATAAGAATAAACAATTACTCTTTCAACAGCAATAGCAATGATAGCTGCCATTTCTTGAACAGGAGCTATGTGCCAGGACTTTACAAAGTATTCTATATGTATAATATGCATAAAATTTGGAAAAGAACACAAAAAAAGAAAAATAGCTGTTTGAGTGGTAGGGGTATTAGAATTCTTCTCTTTAACTTCTTTATAGTAGGCAGCTGCCTCATGAGGTCTAACACAACTCAATAAAAAACAAGTTGATTCTGGCTTCAGAGTTCCAGAGACTCCTCTTTTCTAATAAGGCAATTACCCCAGCCAATGAGCTCCTGATGTCACATGGTGGGAGAGGTGGTGTCTTCAGTTTCCATCTCCCTTCTGGACATCTCTTCTCACTGTGCATGTAACTCACCAAATTTGGCATAAGCACATTTCTCTGTGGGCTACTGAAAGCTTTTGAGATCATATGTGTTCAGCTTCTTTCTGCTTCTAGGTTTCTTCCCCAAATAAACTCTGCACTCCATGGCACTAGTACTGTGTTTGTGTAACACCCAGTAATAACACTATTTTCAGAAGGATCACTTGCCGAAATAAATCTCAGAAGGAATATGTGATAACTATGCATTCACTCTCACACACACATATATACCATACATTATATAGTAAGTCTCTCAGTTTTTTGGTTATACTTTTTGGTTACTTAAAAAGCTACAACTGAAAAAAAAAATAAGAGAAACAAATTGTAATTCATTCACCTACGGAAGAAGCATTCACTGAGTGACTCGACTGGGCCTCACGCATTGTACACCGGACTAGACAGGTGATAAAATAAGTAACATATGGCCTCTGCCCTCCAGAAGCTTGACAACTAGGAAGGGAGGCAGAGAGACAATTACAGAATAACAGCAAGCTCCAAAACAGAAGGACATACAAAGTACTATGGGAGTGTAAAGAGAGAAATTATACCTTCTCTGCCTGGAGGTATAATCACAGAAGGCTTCATACGTAATGTAAGTAATATCCAGTGGAAATAAATTAGGGCTGACACAAAGGAAAAGGTGATTTCAGGCAGAGGAGTACCTTACATAAAAACAAGAGGCATGAAACAAAATGGCAACAGCCATAAGTGACTCAAGGAAGTCAAAGACAGGAGCGCACGGCAGGGCAGAGGATGAAGGCGGCAGTGGCCAGCCTGAGACACCTGTACCCCCAGGGGCCTCCATGGGAACCCTGGGCAACGGGCAGCCCCGGAAATACTCCAAGCAAAGGAATCACATAATCAAACCCATGGTTTAGAAGTAGTGTTCCAAGAACCAGGAATCCAGTTAGGTTTCTAAATTGGATTAGGTTTCTTAGTCTGAGGGTTTAGAAAATCAAGGAATGTATTACAGCAATGACAGAGGGGACAGAATGAGGTCACCACAGGGCATTTTTCCATCTGAATTCAACTATCAAGTTAAAAAGGTTTTATTTCTCATTGGTCTAAAGGTGAAAACAGCCTGAGGTAAATCAGATAAGCAGAGCAACGCAAGGACTCTTAATCCGATTACCTAATGAAGAAAGTCTACCGTAACTAAGCGGGGTCTGAGGAAAGATCTGGAAGGAAGAAAACAGGACGGAAGTCAGGAACACAGGCCAACGTTAAGATTCTTATGTGAGGTTAGATACAGGGAAGGCAAACACGAGCAAGAGAAGTTGTTGAGGAAGAAGTAGGAGGGCCGGATTCACAGAGAGAGGCAGGTAAGGGCCTAGAGGCAGGATGACAGGAAAGCCTGGGAAGCTTGTCTATAAATACAGGAATGAGAGTGGCTGCCATGTACTGTCTCCTCAGGTACTGAACCAGGCCTTTCCTATGGACCTCACCAAGACCTAGTGACTCACAGAGTGGGCTTCAGAGGCCCCATTCAAAAGATAAGTGAACCGAGGGTCAGAGGACTTGACTATGACACCTATAGCCAGCTGGCCAGGGGTGCCTGCTCTTCCCCTCACCTGATCAGGCCACCAAATGTGCAGTTTACTTGTTCTTTAGCATTGTGTTAGACAGTGCACTATCCCTCTCCTATGAACTGAAAGAATTACAGACACACTTTCAATGTGTGTACCATAATATATATGTCTGTCCTTCCAAGTAGACAGTGACACTTCGAGGGCAGGGACCACGTTTAATTCATAAGCCTACCAAAAGAGAATGTGAAAAGCCCTATTCTGCAGTTTGGATTTGTAGACATCTATAAAAGGCCTGGTTTTACTGCTCTGTGTAAATATTTGAAGATAAGTTTTCAAAACCCTAATATGTAATGTCTATAGTAGCTAAATGTTATTCAAATAAGATTTCATTCACATTTTCAATCTTTATTCATTTTTAGAATCTTCTTAATTGAGAGGGTGTTCCAAATGATCTGAATTATCATCCACTACATCAGGTATAGAACTAAAAACATAAACATAGTTAGAAATATGGTGCTTAAACAGAATACAACTTAATTCAGAGGTAAATCAAATCAACTGAAAGATCCAGAAAAGGTAGGTCATAAACAGTTATTTTATTTTATAAAATGAACCTAAACTTTACTTCTTCTCATATGGATGGGTTAGCTCAAGATATGAAATTTAAAACATATAAAACTTAAAAGTCTTTTCAGAAGATAAATAAAATTTACAGGTTCAGAAATATAAGTGATAAAAAGATCTTCTGTAAGAGCCTTGCCTAATGAGAATTACAAAAGAAAAAATAAAACAAGGGGTTCATTTGGACCAAAGAAGAAGCATTTAATTTGGGCATAATCTGCCAATATTATATTATGACTAGAGTTATTAATGAGGAAAACATTAATATTCGCTTCATATATAGGATTAAAAAAAAGGTTAGGCAAAATTTATCCCTCAAATGATTATACCAGCAGTTTTTATATTTAGAGTTTCACACTACCAATTATGATGATGATGATAATCATGAATAATCTATTTAAGCAGTAGCTTTCGCTGGTATCAACAATAAAAGGGTTAATTTCTGAGAAACCTGTTTGCCTATTCCAAGTTGAGCTGGTGATACATAAAAACAAGATGAGGATTACAAACCAAGCTTGAGCTGAGTTCAACCACTATCCCTTTCCCCCTAACATGTCCTAAAATAGTCCAAAGAACTTCCCTACAACCAAAACTTAGAGCAGATTTCTTACTGAAATAAAAATATTACGAATGCAGTCCTTATTACTTTTAGACATACTTGACATAAGAAGCAACAGAAAAATATCCCATGTAGTAAATCCCTGTAAAAATCTCACTCCACTTCAGCTTATCTACTAATTAAGACAGACAAGGCTACAATTTAGCTGTTCTCACCTTCAGGAGTCATGAACTCCTATAAATTTCTGAAGAAAGATAGGAATCCTTTCTCCAGGAAAATAAATACACATGATTACGAGCACACGTGGACACAAATAAACACACAGATACATCAAATTTGGCAGGCTCTTCAGCAACCTCCAACCTATTCCTGGATCTCCTAGTATGCGGGGTAAAGAAACATGCATTTTGGAAAAAATAGATGCGTATTAAGTATATTTTTATTTTATAATTGAAGTCCCAATTTTTATCACTTTATTTAGCACAATTTTATCACTGTTTCCATGGTTTAACTTAGAGTTCACTGTCTGTGTTGTACAATTTCATGGATTTTTTTTTTTAAAAGTTTATTCTAGTAACTTTACAACCTAAAATTTCCCCTTTCAACTACATTCAAATACGTAATTTCGGGTTATTAATTACGGTCACAATGTTGTGCTGCCTTCACCACCATCCAGTAACAAAACTTTTCCATTGTCCCAAATAGAAACACTGCCACATTTTGAGCCTTAGTTCCCTATTTCCAATCGTTTTTGATAAATGATTTGGGTTCTAGACGTACCCATAAAATAAATCCACTGAACATCTATCTCTGGCACGTCTACTACGGTCCAGACCCAGGGAGAGGCGAGAGAGTCACCAAGAAGTCCAGACATGGCTCCTGCTCTCAAGGAGCGCACAGGACCCCAGGGAGAAAGGCAAATAAGGCGATGTATAAACTACGTAAAAACCAGTGCCACCGGCTACCACAGAGGATGGGTAGGGCTCAGGGAGGGTGTCCTCAGTTAGAAAAGGATATCTAGCAGGAATAAAGCATGATATGGCAGCTATATAGGGTCCCTAAGGATCCAAGAATTCATTTTAAGACACTGTACAAAGTCACGGCTGGCTATAGAGGTGAAAGTCATCTACAACATGAGAATCCTCACTAAAGAACTAAGAACTCTTAAAGGTGAACCTCATTCAAACATACTTCTCCATGCAATAGAACAATTTATCCCCACCATATCTCTGTCTCACCTTCCTCTTCTACTCATTTATTCTCCAACAAAAACCTGTGACATCTATTTGTGACAGGCATTGTTCTACATGCTAGAAATACAGCAGTGAAAAAAAACAAACATGGTTTCTACCTCAAAGAGCTTACACTACCGGAAGATATCAGCAGAAAATAAATATAAAGTGTGTCAGAGGAATATCTGAGAGAAGTGATGTGACAAGAGCTAGGAAGGAAGGAAAAGAAAGTGGTGATGTGGGGGGAAGGACTGTTGTAACTGTATATGGAGACCAGGGGAAATCTCAACAGGTGACACCAGACACAGTTAAAAAGGACTTGTATCACTCCTATACTACAAAAAGAAATCATATAACTGAATAAGAAAATGAACAATCTAGTTTAAAAATGGTCACATTTTTAGACAGTCATTTCACCAAAGATATATGAATGTGCAAGCACATAAAAAACACTCGATATCAGATTATTATACAGTTGTTAGAGAAATGCAAATTAAACCTATAATGACGTAACACTCTTATCCATAAGAATGAGATTTTGTAGGTTTGTCTGGATTAGTGTGATCTGCCGATAAATCCCAGAGTGATTTGAACAGTAAATAAAGAAGTATTTGCAAAGTCCCTTTGGCAGAATGGTGAGAAAGGGGGAAAATTCAACTTCCCCATTTGGAGAATTCCCAATATTCTCGCAAGCAGTGGGGGCAACCAAATCAATAGTCCAAGCCCTCAATCTTGGGCTTTGCCCCTATGAAACTTACTCTTGCAAAGGACAAGCGAAGCCTATTAAAAATTAGGTCTAAGATCACCCCCAGAGAACTTCTGAAAGATTTCAAACAGAGTCGAGAGGTTATCCTGGAAGTTATTTTTATGCACTATACAGACATCCCTTTTTAGTTTATGGTGTAGCCACTCTAATGAGTGGCTACATGGAAGTGCCTGAAACTGTAGAGCTGTGTTCCAGTAGCCATGTTTCTTGAAGATGATTATATAATGATAGAGCTTTCACAATGTGACTGCGTGATTGTGAAAACCTTGTGTCTGATGCTCCTCCTATCTCTGGTATGGACAGATGAGTAAAAAATATGGATAAAAAATAAACAAATACCCTAATTTTTACACCCAAAGCACAAGCAAAAAAACAAAAAGAAAAAATAAATAACTAAATAAATAATAGGGGAAACAAAGGTTAAAGTAAATTGAGTAGACTGAAATACTAGTGACCGATGAAAGGGAGTGGTAAGAGGTATGGCATGTATGAGTTTTTTCTTTCTCTTGCTAGAGAGATGCAAATATTCAAAAAAAAAAATGATCATGGTGATGAATACACAGCCATGTGATGATACTGTGAGGCACTGATTGCAACCATGTCAAGAATGTTTATATGTCAAGAATGCTGGTATATTTGTTCGTTATTTATAATACAAACATTTTTAAAAATGGATAGAAAATAAATATTAATAGGGGAACAAAGGTTAAAATAAATTGGGTAAATGGAAATACTAGTGGTCAATGAGAGGGAAGGGTAAGGGGTGTGGTATGTATGAGGTCTTTCTTTTTTCTTTTTATTTCTTTTTCTGGAGGGATGCAAATGTTCTAAAAAAGTGATCAAGGTGATGAATACACAACTATGTGGTGATATTGTTAGCCACTAATTGTGCACCATGTACGAAATGTTTGTATGTCAAGAATGTCTGTGTTTGCATGTTGTTATTTTTTTTAACTTTTTATTGTACAGGATAACATATATTGCATGTTGTTTTAGCAATATAAATATTAAGAAAAAAAAAAGAACAAAGCCAATTGGGTCAGGACTAAGGTAAATCAGAATACAGGGAAAAGGAGGACATTGTCTGCATTTTCGAACTTCACCTACTCTCTGAGACCAAGGGAAGAGAGGTTTATTTCATTCAAAACCTAAATTTTCGGTAGCACATAATCTAACTCAACCTGCCTGGATAGATCATTTAAACAACCCTAACACAATGGAGATCAGAATGGGAATGAGGGCTCGTGATTCTGTATGGCTTCATGTAATGCCTGGATATATCCCAGAGTATGTTGAGCAGATAATTTAAAAGTACTGGCAAAGTCCCTTGAGGAATGGGAGAAAAAACATGGAACTATTAAGTTTTATCACTGGAGAAACCCCTGATACTGGCTCAAATAGTAGGGATTCAGCCTAATTAGAAAATAGGCCCAAGTGAATAGGCCAAGCCCTTGATCTTGAGGCTGGTTCTTGTGAAACTTATTCATGTAGCTGAGAGGCTAGCCTACCTACAGTTATGCCTAACAGTTACTTTCAGAAAACCTCTTCTGTTGCTCAGATATGGCCTCTCTCTCTAAGCCCAACTCTACAAGGAAAATAATTACTCTCCCCACTAAGTGGGATATGACATCCAGGGGTAAAAGTCTCCATGGCAACATGGGAAATGACTCTCAGGGATGAGCCTTGCCCTAGCACCTTGGAATCAACAATCTTGCCTGACCAGGAAGAGTAAAATAATTTTAACAAAATAAGGTATCAGTAGCTGAGAGTTCAAATAGAGTCAGAGGCTATTCCAGGCTACTCTTACACAAGCTTTAGTTAGATATTGCTATTTAAGTGGTTTGCCAAACCCCAGCAAAAACCATTCCTGCTAAGCCTAAAGAAACCTAGGGCTCTATCTGAGATTCTACAAAAGTTCCATGCACTACAATTACTTTCTAGAAACCTAACAACCTCCAGATGGGTTTCTAGGTCAGACAAGCCCTGAAACATAGAGAAGCCAGCCTCTCCAGAACATCAACTAGTTCCATCCCCCTATCCAATATTACAGACACACCTCTCCAACATGAAAAAGTTAGAATGGGCATAGTCCAAATACCTCTAAAGAGTGGAAGAAAGATCAAAAGTGATGGTGGAGTTATCAAAGAAGGTAGGGTTTAACAAATGAGCATTTCTGCTGAATCATCATATTGATGTTTCTTCTAGTCTCCAGTGTCTTAGAGTGGCTACAAAGAAAAACCTAAAATTGTGGAACTGTAACCCATACCAAACTCTGAAATTTGTTCTATAACTAATTTTTGCAATATGCTTTGAAATGTACTGTTTTGTATGCTATTTTTCACAATTAAAAAACATAATTCAAATTATGTTAGGCCATATCCAATTCTGAACATCAGTTAGTCCTGTTGTATAAATCTGGAGCCACTTAAATGTTCCTAACAATTTCTGCCAGAGTAAAAGTTACTTTTTAATGGGAACCTTGTATACAATTCATTTCTGATTCTAATTAGATTCATCTAGACAAATCACTAGTGGCTAAGTGATATATGTAATGCCAGCTAAAGAAAATGTCCATATACTCTGAGTGGTAGAACAGTGTTACATCTAAAAAGCTTAATAACCACCACTAATGACAAACTTGAAATGCATAATGTGGAAAGCTATTCACAAATTGGGGATTTTTGACTGTTTTTATAAGCAAACATCTTGTTCACAGGAACAAGAGTAGTATCTTTAAACCTGAAGGCAACATGTTCACTAAAGCAAGTACCACTGAATAACAACTACATTTCTACTTTCCTCGAATATATAAATTAAAAATCATTCTTTTTACAACTGAAGTAATAAAAGTCTTGTGTACTGAGCAGATCATGCAGAAAGTCAGTTTTCATTTATGTTATAATTTAATGTGGTTATTATATCGACTGTTTATGCATAACACAAGGCATATTATAGCCAAGGACTATATTTTAATCTAATAATAGTAGCTATAATCTTCTGAAACATGCTTCATGAATCAAAGCCATAAAGTGTTCATTGAAGGTTTGGATTATCACTACTGAGATCTAGATCTGTTACAACTTGCTGCAAAAGTAAAACGGAAAACAAGAAAGCATTTAAGAGGCTAAAAAAATAGCAAATACAATCATTTTGGAAGACCTCCTTTTCCTTGCTAAGTGGAACTTGTAGAAGACTGCTGGAGGTCTCCTGTATTTACTAAAGAGATTTTGATGGAGCAATATATGCAGCACTGCTCCAATAATAAAGCAATATAACACAGCATGTCCTACTCCAACGAAGCCACCAAAAGGCCAGATGACACTCTTAATTCATTACAGGAGAGAAAGCAGGAACTCCAAAAATCACAAAAGCCTTTTTCATGGATTTTATAAAGATGAGAATTCACTTTCTTTTAGCCTCCAGTACCTTAGAGCAGCTAGGAAAAAAAAACTAAAATTCTGGAATTGTAACCATATCAAACTCTGAAATCTATTCTATAATTAATTGTTGTGATACACTTTGAAATTTATTTCCTTTATGTATATATGTTATTTTAAAAGAAGGAGGAGTATAACAGAGAAGATAGGATTTAACAAATAAGTATGACTGCTGAATCACTATACTGATATTTCTGATGGTCGCCAATGTCTTAGAACAGTTAGAAGAAAAAATGAAAAATTGTAGAACTATAACGCATACCAAACTTTAAAACCTGTTTTATAACTAGTTGTTAAAGTGTATGTGGAAAGTTATTGCTTTTTTGTATATATATTATACTTCACAATAAAAAATAAAAGTTAGGGCAAGAGTGGCTCAGTGGCAGAGTTCTCGCCTGTGATGCCGGAGACCCAGGTTCGATTCCCAGTGCCTGCCCATGTAAAAAAATAAAATAAGAAAAGTTAAAAAAAAAAAAAAAATTGATGAGGATTTAGAATAACCTCAAGGAGCTGAGCTCAGCAGGAGCACTCTGAACTTCCATAAAAAAGAGAAATGATATACCCCTTACATTGGCCAAAACATAACGGGATCTTAATAGTCATCATAATCCTTACATTAGAGTTAAATGGAAAATGTCTTATGTTTTTAGGCTAAAATCAACTTCCTAGTTCATGTTTTCTGCAGACGAATCTTCAGGCAGTTGGGATTTTACTAAGCATTTACTATGTAACAAGCACCCCATGGAGAGAATGAAGATGAATTACACACTTCCAGTTACCATGAGATACAATACCACACCATGCACACGACGAAACACAATAATGAGAGAATGCTTGAGGAACACAGGGGATGGAACAATTCTAGGACTGAAGGAAAACACTGCACAGAAAATGAAACCATAGATGGAATAAGAGGGCAAGAAAGATTATCAGCACACAAGGAAAAGGTGACAACCCAGGTAGAAAGAAAATACTAAATAATATTTCAGGTGTGAAACAGCCTCATCATAGAGTAGCGATACAGTCAGTGTGGAAGGAACAAGGGCGTGTGAGAAGGCATAAAAGGAAACGAGGCTGGGGAGACTGAGTGGGAGTTAAGGCTGAGCAGGGCGGGAAAAGCTAACAAAGATCTCACGAAAGATGGGTCTTCAATTGGCCTTGAAAGATGGTAAAATTTGCGAACTCCTCCTCAAAACAGAACATTTAGTGATCATTGGCTAACATAAGAACTGTTCTGAATCTTGTGCAGAAAACACCATAGAATTTAATGTGCTTTCACAGCCAATGAGGGAAAGCCAAATAGTAACCATCGATACAACTACAGCTCAGAAACATTCCAAGGAACAAAATGTGGCCATACTCTTCAGGGCCCTAGAAAATCCTATAGATTCCATCCATAGAAAAAACAGAAAAAGGTATTCTGTGCAGTATTCATGACAGAACACAGTACTCCATGAGATGTCTGATCTTCCAGAGCTGTGCTATCCAGTCTGGTAGCCAGGAGCCTCATGTGGCTACTTAAATTTAACTAAAACTAAATCAAATCTTAAACTGAACCTACTAGCTAGACTATTCAAGTGCTTACTACATGTGGCTACCAGACTGGAAAGCACAAGATATAGAACATTCCTAGCACTGTAGAAAGTTCTATTGTTAGCACTGTCATGAAGGTACCGCTGCAGAATGTAAAAAGTCACCTTACAAATATTGGAATATTCAGATCACTTAGCAATAAACTGTGGATATACATCTGTATTCAATAATGTTTCTCAGACTGAGTTTTAAGATAAAGGAAAGTTTTGAAAATGGGGTAGTCATACATACTCCATTCTGATCAAAAGCTAATCATCTTCACCCTAACTCTACCAAGAGGTTCTACAACTTAAGCCTTATACCCAAGAGTTCTAAACATAACTATACAGTACACAACTACTAACGAGTCTGTCAAAATGATACATCCAACTAAAAATGCACAAAACAATAAGATACAGCTCACTTTTCACAACAAGATGTTTTCCTAGTTTTAGTTACTAAGAAAATTCTTGCATAATAAAAATTTGACTGGTCTTTGTCCCCATTACCTGAATGATGCTTTCTAAACCTTTGGAATTTCCCAAGACAGAGTGTCTTCTGTTATTCGTGGTAGGCTTCAGACCACACCTTGAGTTTATGCTCAGGAGATGACTCAGTGGTGTCAGCCACTCTTAGAATATAGAGTGAGGAGTGACCATGCCAAAAAGACCAGCCATGTTACTGTGGATTGGAATTTTGAGCTACATTATATCAGCAGACTTCCAGGGAAAAGGGGAAGACAGAGATCGAGTTGAACCATGTGTGTATTTATTCAACCAACCCTGACTCCGAAACGAGGCCCAAATACAAACACTGACACTGAAGATCAAGAAAGCTTCCCTTTCAGATAATTCAGATCTATGTGCTAAGAGGATGATGTATCCTGACTCCAGAGGACCAGGCATTTCACATTTGGGGACTTTCCTGGACCTTCCCCTAAGCGTTTCTTCTTAGTTTTATCCTTTCCACCACAGTAAAATTGTAATTCCAAACACAGTGCTTTCTTGAATTCCATAAGTCATTTTAGCAAATTACTGAACCTGAAGGGGTGGTGGGAACCCCTGAATTATAGCCAGTTGGTCAGAAGTGCAGATGGCCTGACAATCACCAAACTTGCAGCTGGTATCTGAAGGGTCATCTTGTTAAGGACTGTGCCCTTAATCTGTGGAGTCTCACCTACTCTAGATAGAGTCGGAACTGCACAGGAGTTGGTGTCAGAAGTTAATGTGAAGATAAATGACATTTTATACTTTGAAAGTTAAAGCTTACCATTTAAAAAAATTCTGTGTAAAAACAACTTATAAAGAGGATTAACACTTTTTTATTTATTCAGCTAGAATGATCAAAACTTGGCCACTCTTATAAAATGCCAACTCTATGTTGCTAGGAACAGTCAGGAAAAGTTAAATCCCATGAGGTAAACTTTGACCAATAAAAGACAGATGTCACTGGGTATATATGTCTTCCTTTCTCTCTAAGGATGGACTATCCTGAGACACACACATACTTGGTTCAGACAAATTTTATTCAAAGGAATCTCAATGAGGAAAGGGAAATAGGCAAAAATCTTACAGGAAATGGATTAGAGAACTGAAACAGGTACTTCACAAAAGAAGACCTCTCATGAGATAACTCTATCTCATTCATAATCAGAAAAATTCAAATCAAAACTAGATATCATTAAACCTTAAGAGAACAGGTAAAATTTGGAAAACTAACAATCTAAAATACTGTCAATAAGGACTGGAGTAACTGTCAATGCTTTAAACTGCACTGAGAGTGTATAAAAGTACAATCACTTGGCATTATCTACGAAGTTTGAACATCTACATACCCTATAATATACAATTCCAAGGCTAGGCATATTCCAAGAAATATGTATGCACATGTGCACTATAGGTATGTACAAAATAATGATAGCATTATTCTTAGTAAAACGAAATTAAAAACAATTCATATAGCAATTAATTTTATATAACAAGAAAAATGAATGAACTGTAGCTACATATAATGGCATGGATAAACAGTGGTGATCTCTGAGAGAGAAGAGCAGGGTTAGGAATAAAACTGGCAAAAGGTGTGTGTGGGGGGGGTGGGGAGGTTTTGGAGAAGGCCGGGAATGTACTCTTTATTGACTTTATAGTAATTACATGGATATCTTCTTTGAGATAATTAATTGTACTGGACTTTTTTGTTTCGTGCACTTTTCAATATAAATGTTTCGTTTCACACATATGCACAAAACCACTCTCATACATAAGGTTAGATGAGTCTCATTTCATTATATTTAAAGCTACCTTCCAACTTCTTTCCTCCTCTCATCTTGACTTACCTCTTGTAGTGCTTTACTAATGAATGGTGAAACACTGATATTTTCTCCTGCTTCTGGATGCATCTGGAAATTCACTCTTTGATAAAGAATCTGAAGTAAGAACACAATAATTATATCTAGGTGGAAAAAGAATGGAAAAGCCTTCACACTAACGGCTTAAAATTAGGAAATTAATCTTTTCAAGAAGAAAAACTGCTATTTCATAAAAAAGCATTTAGTAATAGGCTTATTTCAGGACTTCATGAACAACCTCACAATGATGGAACAGTTTCAGAAGGGGAACTCAATAGTGAAAACCTCATATGGAACGTAATGAGTAAATGGGAAATGCAAATGTGAACTCCAAATCTCTACTGGCATTTTGGGATGACAATTCTTCCCTGTGCAACTCTATTCTGCGCATTTTAGGGCATTTTGCATCTTCCCAACCAAATACTGCCACCCACACTCACACACACTAGGAGAGTAGTGCTACCACACAAGCTCCCGCCCTCCTTTTCTGAGAATCACGGGCTTCAACTCCTATGGCTTCCCATATAAATTTTATATGACCACTTCTTTTATATTTTATTCTTGTCAATATTAGCTTTTCCCATTTTATTCAATAATTTATTTCCTAATATTGCTCTCTATGTCAAACCAGCCTTGTACCATTACTTCATTACTTGAGAAAGCCAACCATACTATTTTATATTCTAGTATCTTCAATTCCTTTCCACATAAGTGATAGGCTATTTTTGCTTCATAAATTAAAATTACCATATTGTTGGGTTTTTTTTTTTTTTTGTATTCTGTATGGCAGGGTCACATTTCATTGTTTTTCCCTGTGAGTATCCCATTATTGCAGTATCCATTTTGTTGAATTTTTGTTTGTTTGCTTTTGTTTGTTTTGCTTGTTTTTTGGAAAGTACATGGACCAGGAATCGAACCTGGTTCGCCAACATGGCAGGTGAGAATTCTACCACTGAACTACACTCGCACCCCCAAAATTATCATCTTATTTTCTAAAAAAAGACAACAACATATCTCAGATCCACATATCCCCAAAATGTGTTTCATGAAATTCAGGATTTATTTTATAATGAATACTTACTTGTGTCTGCAGAGAGCTGCTAGCTGCCAAAAGAAGTTCAATGCTGCTAGGAGGACAATGTGTCAAAGCAAAAGCCATGAGCTCCTGACGAGTGGCCAAGTTCTGGTAACCTTCGGATTGTCCTAATTGGCTACAAACATCCCAACTTTTAGAATAACCTGCAAAATTGGCAAGAAAAAAAAATGCTGATTTCCAGAAAAAGAAAAATCTCCAATACAGGATGAGAAGTACAATGGATTTCTGCCTGGGTCTTATACTATGTAAGCAAAATTCTAGTCTTCAGCGGCACACAGTACTATAAAAACAGAAATATATAACTACCTAAGATAGAAAAGAAAGATTAGGTTGGTTAATTATCCAGAGAGTTCAGCACTATTCTAGAGAGAGTTTTCTGACAAAATCAAATTTCAGATTAACTGACAATGATTACAAATAATTTTACTAAGCTTTGATATTCAGTAAAAATTAGGATATCTGAATTCAGGAGACTTCATTCAATGTATGATCCAACCTTGTGTGAACTAGAGAGGGTTCTAAACACCAACTTCCCTTCACTGTTACAAAGAGATAAGACTACTAAAGCCTTTCTCATTGAAAGGATTAAATAGCATTTCTATTTGAAAGTACTTTGTGAATTGAAAAGTGCTAGAAAAGAAGAAATTATTATAGATACTTATATAGAAATCATTCACTTCCTAGAAGAATATAGAGATGCAAGGACAGAGTGCCAAAATAGAACATTCACCCCTGACACACAGCAGAGATATTTTTTCCTACATAATGTTATACCCTGAATTCCTAAAACACACTTTTACTGTTTTTTTAAGGAGTTGTATTTTTTTCGTTAGTGCCAAAATGATAGTCTAGAATAACTTCCCTGAGTATATAAAGTAAAAATTAATCCATGCCTCACCCTTATAAGAATAATAAAATTTATTACAAAGCTCTCTAAAGAAAAAGTTTAGGCTCAATACAATAATCATTTTTCAGAAAAATAACAATTATTCTGAGCTTAATGTTACAAAAAATCCACTCATTATTATATTAAAGAACACAGTTTTTAATGAAACCAATTTTCAGATGATGAGTTTATAAAACATTGGTTTTTCTCAGAGTTTTGAAAGTTTTCATAGACGTATACATGCAAAAAGGGCACTAATCATACGTTTACAGTTCCAAGAGTTACCATGCAGTAAAGCATTGAGCTCTTAATCACTTGCTGTGTAGGTAGAGAATTTCCTATAAAATTCAGGGACAGCCACAGAAAGTAGATAACCTAGCATGGAGTTCATGACAAGAATATATTACTTCCTATTCCATGGGGAGATGTGTTCTTTAATAGAGAACTCATTCCACAATAAAATTTGCTTATTCTCCAGAAACCTCAATTTAATTTCAATATGGAAAATTTTAGGATTGCAAACCACTTCCAATTTCTCAATATTAATTTCAAAAGTTTTGTTATCTGAAAATAAATGAAGAGCAGAGAGAGATATTGATTATATAGCCACAGATTTTAAATACTTCAAAGCATCAAAATGTTATTTTGTATATAAATATATAAAATGGCGTGAAAATATTTTATATAAAATCATTCTTAAAATTATGAACATATTTTTAATATGGAATAGAAAGCACAACAAAATCTTAGATAAAATACAGCCCCTGAACTCCATAATGTATTTATATTAATATATAAATATATATATACATATTAATATGCACAGGGCATACAGGCTTATCAATACCCATAAAATGTTTCTCAAGCCTTATAAACAAAATGTGGCTCGCTTACCAATCAGGCCAATTGATTTCAGAACAGATCTTTTCCATTATTCAACACACAAAGAGGACATGAGCAAAGTGCTAAGTAAGCTGTCTACTTCACCTGTAGCCATCAGCTCCTGACAATGCACACTGGCTGCTTTGTAGTCATGGAAACGTAGTGCTTGCTCTACTAAAAGGATTAAAACCTGTCCACGTCTTTCTTCTGCATCTTCACCTGTAAACACGTACAAATGATTTAATGATTACGGCAGCAACAGATTGATAAAAGGGCTCATTAACACTAACTTCCAAATTAACTCAAAAACAAAACAGAGAGCAGACTGAATTTTAAAATTATAGGAAAAAAGGTCACAACAACTTTGACCTTCCAATCTATTTATTAAGCATGAATTTAGTCCTCAATCATCCAAGAGATCACTGATTAATGTCAACTCCTAAACAAAAAACTGGTGACCAAATTAAAAAAAAAAAAAACTAGAGTGGTCTACGGCCTTACAGAGAAGGCTTGATATTACTAAGTTAAGGGAAAAAGAAGTCCCTGCATCCAAAAGAAAACAGGTCATAAAAGGATCAAGACACAGTGAATTATAGATAAATGAATGGATGACATTAGTGAAGCAACATAATTTCTCATCTTAATAACTCCATTCGATTTAGAAACTATAATACATGGGTTATCCAGAGCATCTGTGCACTTCGACCACACACATGAATGTGTACCAAGAGTGGTGGTAAAATATATATTTTAATTTATTCTAAAGTCTTATATTAGTTCACTAGTCAAACAGAATCACTATAAAGTTACATGCCACCCAATACACTTCCTGCGTTAAATTACACAATGATTTTTGCTATTTTTTCCTCCCAAAGGCTAATAGGATGAAAAGTATAAATAAACAATGAATAATACATATTACTTTATATTATTATAAATTAACACACATTTACCTTGGGTAATAAAATTGTCAGTATTGGACAATATCATTTTCTGTATGCCAATAAAAATTATATGTTCACTAATGTACTATATGGTAAATAATTTTTAAAATAAACCCATCAAAATATCATTAATAATAAACTGGTTCACACTAGTCTCATTTCTAAGCATTCGGGACTTTAAACATTTTTACTATTTCATTTTGCCCTTTGGATGTTCTTCTAATTTTAAGTAATATATGACCAGTATGAGGAAGAAAAAATTTTGAACACGAATATAATTTTGTACCTTCACTGACAGTACTTATCTTTTATCATAGTGAGCTTCTGGACTCTTGAGAACACATACCAAAATTCAGTTTATGTTAAAACAAAGATCTTAAATTATTTTTCCGAGAATATCCTTAGGCCAGCTTAGATGTCACTTCCTTCTTTGACATTGTCCTGCCCTCTTCTTCATTTAACTGTGTGCTTTAGGGGCCCTTTCTATATGTTCCTTTCCTTTCTTTTCTCTTATATACCAACTTAAGCATGACTTATCTTTACCTCCTCAGTAAGAATGTAAGCTCTCTGAGAAAAGGACATGCTCACTATTGAACTCTCAGTACGCAGCACCAAGGGGGCTCAAAAAATATTTTCTAGATGAAATGGGTATACATTTAACTCAAAATATAACTATCAATTATAAGTTAAATAATTCTAAGCTACAATATAAATACAATGCAATTTGAATATTTAGGCCAAAAAGAAAAAAAAAGGTAAAGCCTCTATATTTTAACAAGGTGATGAAAACTTAAAATTATTTTCAATATTTCCAGGAAAAAAAGAAAATACTATGTATATGGCCCTTGCACCTTGTAAGCTACAACATGGGCTAATAAACATCACAGAAAAAGCTGAATGAAACTTCTAAAGGATGTCCCCATCAACGTCCTTTCTGTGCTTCAGAAATTTAAGTCAAATCCAAGACACATAATGATCCAAATCTAGTCTAAACAGGTTACAAAAGAAAGGGATGGTGTAGTACTAAGATTCACAATATTATTAATAGGAAAACACACTCATGCCTCAATAACATTATATGAAATAGAGAAAATGGAATAAAATTTCAAAGTTTCTCAATAATAAATGCACATGTCACTTAATATAAAACCTATCGCCAACATACTTTTGAAATTCTTACATTTATTTAGAATACATTAAAACAAAATGAAAGTAATAGGTAGGATTTTTTTCAGTGTTAAATTGCTAGTGTAAAGTCCCCAGCTATTGAATCAAGCACTAATACAGATGCGGCTCTGAAAAGTATTTTGTGGTTGTAATTAAAGTCAATCAACATCAAGGGAGCAGGTCCCAGATAATCTGGGGAGGCCTGACCAGATCAGATGAAAGGTCTTGAAAGAAAAGTGAAGATATTTGGTTTCCCAGAAAGAGAGAGAAGGAGAGGGAGGGAAGAGAAATTGTGCCTGTGGACAACAACAGCTCAAGTGCAGGCCTCTGGAGTTCCACCCAGCTCCTCGCCTTTCTTTTCTAACTGACAGGCCTATGGATTTCAGACACGCTCAGCCACCCCCTACCATGGCGTGAACCAATGCCTTCTGATAAGTCTCTTCACACAGATATCTCCTACTGCTTGTGCTTCTCTAGCTGGATCATCACTGATGGACCAGGTACCTGAACCATGACTAAACTTAAACTCCCATACACAACCTCTTCTCTTGAATACATTCCTTCTCTTATATTATCATCTAATCTCAAATTTAAAATGCATTTCTTTGCGAACAGTCAGATTCAAAAGTCTAGTAAATGACATGAATCCCACATCCCAAAAGGTGGAAAGGTAGGTTAAGGGTAAAGGATTTACTTCTTAACTGCGAAATCCTCAATAAACTGTTCAACTTTTCTATTCCTGCAATTACTACCTCTGCCTTTAAGCAATACAGTAAGAAGCAACTGAAATAAATACATGAGGGTAAAATGAGAATTATTATTGTTGTTAATGTAAAGTTTATATGAAGACAGGTAAAATAATCATCATGAAAGCCAAAGTTCAAATGTTTAATAGCTTTTAATTCTAAAAAGTACCAAATTGATAAAACTGAACTGAGCAATGATTAAAAGGAAAATATAACCAAAAATAGGTCTGTAAAAATGCGATTTAGAAAATGGCCAAGCACAACAAAAATTCTTAGGAGGAATAGCCAGATTATAGCAAGAGGAGAACGTTATTAAAGAAAATTATCTGAAGAAGAGAAGACTAATGGTGACATGACACAGCTTTGAGTATCTGAAATAGAGTTTAAAATATATCCACAAATTCTTTGGTAACTTCTTCAAGAAATGAAACTTAACTGCCCTCCCCTTGTGTGTCAGCTGAACAATGGACAGAAGTCATGGTATGTGACTTCCAAATCTAGGTCATAGAAGGCACTACAGCCCAGCAGCTCCAGAAGCGGAAGGAGGGGCAGCAGCCAGCAGCCCAGCTTTGCAAAGGCTTCAGGTGCCCCACGGCCCGCAGAACCCAGCATACTGCCTGCTCCATGGCTGAGATTCCCAAGAGGATGGTCAGCCCTGCCGACGAGGTGGGGAAGACAGAGCCCAAGAGGAGGTCAGTAAGGCTGTCTGCTAAATCTGCTCCTGCAAAAGTGTAAACAAAACCACAAAAGGCAGCGGGAAAGGACAGTTCTTCAAGCAAAAAAGTGCAACCTAAAGGGAAGAGGAGAATGAAGGGAAAAAAAAAGCTGAAGTGGCTAACCAAGAAACTAAAGATTTACCTTCGGAAAATGGAGAAACTAAAAATGAGGAGAGCTAAGTGTCTGATGAAGGAGGAGAAAAAGAAGTCATTAATATTGGATTTTATGTCTTATCAGTGGTCCCTATTTCTCCCTTCCTATACAAATACTGATGAATATTTTCATCAACTATTTTGTAAATGCAAGTTTTTATTAGCTTTAGAAGAAATATTTTTGTCACCTTTTTTACTGTATAATATAACATATATACAAAGAAAGAAAAAAGTAAGGGTTTTCAAAGTACTCATCAACAAGGAGTTACAGAAAAGAAACCCGAGTTCGTCATGGGTTACCACATGATCCTCTAAGATTTTTCGTTCTAGTCGCTCCAGAATATAGGAGGCTAGAATGCATAAATATTTCTTTCATCAAGATAAACTTTGTGTGTGTGTGTGAAAAATAGCATATATGCAAAAAAAAGTAATAAACTTCAAAGCACAGCACCACAATTAGTTATAGAACAGATTTCAGAATTTGAAATGGGTTACAATTCCACAATTTTAGGTTTTTATTTCTAGCTGTTCTAAGATACTGGAGACTAAAAGAGAAATCAATTTAATGATTCAGCATTTATATTCATTTGTTAAGTTCTATCTTCTCTGTATAACTCCTCCATCACCTTTGATCTTTCTATTCCTCCTAGAAGAAACATTTTTTAAGAAAGAGAATGAAATCCCACCACATTCCACTTTTAAAGTGTAAATGCTTTTTTTAAGAGGGAAAATCATTTGCTGGTGGTTTATTTTTCCGTACAACCAGAAAACAGTGGGATATTGACTTATGGGAAGCTTTGACTGGCTTGGATGTTGACATTCCATTGGGTAGGTGAGTGACAGTTTTCCTATCCTATAACACAACGCATACTAAATGATGATTTGGAGTCATACTCATGCATTTAATAAGTACTAAACATTTTAAATTACCTTTATTCCCATGTTTCTTAGTAGAATTATTTCTTAAAACTGTTCCCTGATCTTGCCTTCACTGTCAGAACTGTGTGCACTCTGTAACATTCTCGGCTGTGGTTGTCCAATTTTCCTAATAACTTTTTTAAATGCTGTGAAAGATTAGAAATGTGAGTATGTTGTGTGTGTGATACCGTTGTGAATTAGTGGGACTTACAATGTAACAGCTTATCAACTATGTCGGTTTGAAAGGATGCATGTCGCCTAGAAAAGCCATGTTTTAATCCTAATCCCATTTCGAAAAGGCAGCCATTTCTTCTAATCCCTATTCAGCACTGTATGTTTGAAACTGTAATCAGATCATCTCCCTGGAGATATGATTTAATCAACAGTGGTTGTTAAACTGGATTAGGTGACGACATGTCTCCACATATTTGGGTGGGTCTTGATAAATTTCTGGAGTCCTATAAAAGAGGAAATATTTTGGAGAATGAGAGAGATTTCTGAGAGAGCAGAGAATGACACAGCCACGAGAAGCAGAGCCCACCAGCCAGCGACCTTTGGAGATAAAGAAGGAAAAAGCCTCTCAGACAGCTTCATGAAACAGGAAGCCAGGAGAAGAAGTGAGCAGATGATGCCATCTACACCATATGCCCTTCCAGATGAGAGAGAAACTCTGACTGTCTTCAGCACGTGCCCTTCCACTTGAGAGAGAAACTCTGAACTTCATCGGCCTTCTTGAATCAAGGTATCTTTTCCTGGGATGCCTGCAATTGGACATTTGTGGTAACTGGAACATTTTCTCGGCCTTAGAACTGTACACTAGCAACTTATTAAATTCCCCTTTATAAAAACGATTTGTTTCTGGTATATCACATTCCGGCAGCCAGCAAACTAGAACATCAACATTTGAGTACAGGGATTGTGCTGGTTTGAAAGGATGTATGTCCCCTAAAAAAGCCATGTTTTAATCTAAATCCCATTTCATAAAGGCAGAATAATCCCTAGTCAATACTGTATGCAGTTAGATCATCTCCCTGGAGATGTAACCCAATCAAGAGTGGTTGTTAAGCTGGTTTAGGGGAGATGTGTCTCTACCCATTTGAGCGGGTCTTGATTAGTTTCTGAAGACCTATAAAAGAGGAAATGTTTTGGAGAATGAGAGATTCAGAGAGAGCACAGCAGAACATAGCCACGAGAAGCAGAGTACACCCGCCAGTGACCTTTGAAGATGAAGAAGGAAAATGCCTCCCAGGGAGCTTCATGAAAGAGGAAGCAAGGAGAAGAAGCTAGCAGAGGATGCTGTGTTTGCCATGTGCCCTTCCAGATGAGAGAGGAACCCTGACCATGTTCACCAGGTACCTTTCCAGATGAGAGACAAACCCTGACTGTGTTTGCCATGTGCCTTCTCACTTGAGAGAGAGAGACCCTGAACTTCATCGGCCTTCTTGAACCAAGGTATTTTTCCCTGAATGCCTTTGATGGGACATTTCTATAGACTTGCTTTAATTGGGACATTTTCTTGGCCTAAGAACTGTAAACTAGCAACTTACTAAATTCCCCTTTTTAAACACCATTCTGTTTCTGGTATATTGCATTCCAGCAGCTAGTAAACTAAAACAGGGATATACTTGATATCCTTGTAGGGAAAACTTGCCTCCAAATTTTAAGCTGAAAAGTCATTAGAATAACTTTAGAAAAGAACTATAGCTACATGGCTTTTTAGTTTTCCATACTTAATAAAAATTGTGTACAATGTCTGTGTGCTGATCTTCAAAACAACCAATAAAACATCAATTATGAAAGAAAAAAAGGTATTACAGCCTCCTCTTTGCTCTCATATGTATCACTCGCTCTGGGGGAAACCAGCTACCATGGCAGGAGGACACTTAAGAAGCTTTATGGAGAGGTTCATGTGATAAGGAATTGAAACTCTTACCAACAGCCAGTGAGGAACAGAGGCCTTTGCCTAACAAACAGCCATGTGAGTGAATCATGTTGGAAGATCACCCAGCCCCCATAAAACCTTCAGTGAAGTCTACTGAAACTTCTCTGTGGACATGGGCACACCAATATGAGAGCCTCCACAGGTAAAATGCAATGGAAATGAAGCTGCCCAAGACTAAATTAGAAAAAAATATGCAGCTTTTGCTGGTTACTTACAACAATGACTCTAGAAATCCTCATGTGAGAAGTCTGGATTCTCTGACTTCCCATAGCATTGCTTTTATGATGGATTGAATTGCATACCCTAATTTAGAATGCTCTTAAACTTGGATTCCTATAAATTGGAATCCACTACAAATAGAACCTCTTGAAGATGTTATTTTTTGTTAAGGTGTGGCCCGACTGAATGAAGAGGGAGATTAATCTGGAGTACAAGAGGCTTTATAAAGAGCCAGAAACCAAAAGTCAACAGAAAACTGGGAAAACAAAGATGGGAGAAGACATTACCACGTAACGGGAAACTAAGCAACCCCAAAGATCACTGGCAGTCCCAGAATGCCACAGTCTTCGAAGAGGAAGCAAACCTGATCAGTAAGTTGATGGTGGACTTCTGGCTTCTAAAATTGTGAGCCAATAAATGCCTGTTGCTTAAACCAACCCAGCAAGTGATATATGTGACAGAAGCTCAGGAAAACTGAGACAGCATACTTCAAGGTCTATCACATGTGTTTACAGAGGCCATGCACTACCTATTCTGTATTGCAGCAAAATTCTTTATTTCCTCAATCCTCTAAGATTCTAAATTCCCGGACAGCAGTAGCTAGGTGTGCTGGTTTGAAGCTGATGTGCCCCAGAAAAATATGTTACATTTAATCCATTCCTGTGGTATAAACCTTGTAAGTAGGATCTTTTCATGAGGCTACTTCAGTTAAGGTGTAACCCATCTCGTTCGGGTTGGGTCTTAACCAGATTACTAGAGTCCTTTATAAATGGAATGAATACAGAGAGAAAAGGAGAAAGTCCTTTTCTATAGCAAGAACTATACTAGTATAACTTCAAACCACTGCTTGTGCTTGTCCAACAAAAAAGGCCAACAATTGCTCTTGTAGAGATCAGCAAAAGCCAAAAGAGTGTTCACAGGCTCTGATAAGCAGAACAGTGTGGTTAAAAATAAACCATGAAAGCCATGTCTACTACGTAACCCTGTTAAGTATGTAACCTCTCTGACTCCACTTCCCTTGTAAAACAGGAATAAATAACACCAAGGATGGAATTTATGCAAGGATGGAATGAGATAGCATATGTGAAAACACAGCAAATAGTAAAAGGCATGGCATTTTCTAACAGACTATTCAGGTTCAAAAAAACACAAAACCAAGTATGGGCCTTCAAGTGAACTGGCAAGGTTGGCTAGTCCTAATACTTAAGCTTTCAGGTATAAATAGTAACACTGATGAGCATTCCTGATCTCACAACTATTTTGTGGCATCCAGAATAAGCCTGTATTCATACTAAGAACAGATAGTTTCGGCAGATCAATATAGGTGAACATCTCTATAAAATGCCAGACTTTCTAGGAAAAAACTAATCTTTGCTCTCTGACAACCACAAGCAAAGTTTTAGTGCTTGCCTTGCATGACATTAAGACTAACACAGAAACCTCCCCCTGCAGTTTACCATTGAAAAGATTTACCTGCTACCCTCAGCAGCTCCGCGAGATCCAGGAGCTTGGCTGACTGCTTGTAGCATGTGGGGGACTGGGAAATGCACTCCTTGACGAGACCGATTCGATCAGAATACAATCTCACTACAAAAAAAGGGAAAACAATTTAATTATTATTGCTTCTAAATAACTAACGTACAGTGTGGTTCCTTTCTTTATCACCAACCTTGTAAAGCATAGCAAATGAACTGCAATTCTGCAGCACAAAAAAATGTATCACCTTTTCAAGTGCTATGTCAACTCTCAGGACAATTTTTAAAGAACATAGTGTTTGTCTTTGAAAATGTCACATACTTCCTATTACAACCATCTCCATCCCTGCCTCAAATCCCAAAACCTATTCCTGGTTCCAAATACCCATTAGGTATCCATACAACATCACCCCAGTTTAAAAGATATGGTTCTCAAAGTGCTTACTGGTCTAATTTGTTAATCTTTGGGGCCCAATCTTCTCACTTGGCTAAATGTTAAGAAAACAAAACATATCTGATCAAATCAATTCACAACACAAGTCAATTAACAGCATTTAAAATAAAGAAATTAAGGGCAGTGCGACAGTGGCTCAATGGCAGAATTCTTGCCTGCCATGCCGGAGACCTGGGTGCAATTTCCGATGCCTGCCCATGTTTTTTTTTTTTAAATAGGTTTAAAATAAAGAGATCATATGTAAGGAAGATATGGCACCTATTTGGGGTGGGGGTATCAACTTTTAAGCAGCACAGCACTACCTGGGAGGCCACACAAGAAATAGTGATGGTGCTAGCAGCTGGTATGAGATGAATATGTCCTAGGCACTACTGTAGGTCTTTTATCTATATTAATCCAATAAAGCAGAACTGAAAACTGAGGTGAAGAAAGGTTAAGTAATTTGGCCAAGGTCACTAAAATACTGATGGGTCCAAAATTCAACCCAGCTCCATAAAATGTCTGTTTTTCACACCTTCTCTCTTTTATGTATCCTAAACTCAGAGCTATCCAGATCCCTGCCCAATGTGCTTTCTAAAACTTTTCTTAGGTAGGTGAGAGAGGGCTGAAGGGTTGGGGGAAATAAAGAAATGGGGTGGTGATTGTTCTTTAGAATGAACTCTTTCCTTGGGAACTTTTTATTATGATTTAATTCCAAACTAAATAAAGGTTACAAGAATGGTACCCAGAATTCCTGTGTACCCCTTTGGCAAGACTGGCCAAGTGTCAATGCTCTGGTCCTGTCACATGCCTGTGTGCTCTTTCTGGGGGGTGGAGGGGGGAGATGCACACACACCTGTTTTATTTCTCAGCCCATTTGAGAATAAGTTGCAAACATCATATCCTTTTATTCCTAAATGTTCTGGTAAGTAGTTCCTAAAGTTTGGGTTCTTTGTTAGAAATACATGTATCTGCTGTTACAATAATCTTGCTGTGGTCTTTTGCCATAAAATGGAAGGTACTACAGACCTCAATTATTACGTCATAATCCCTGTAGTCAATTGCTGCACTCCAAATACTGCTGGGGCAGACTGCCTCACTGTTCTTGATTATATACAGCAATTACTGAAACCCTAAACACCCACCCATTAACATCAGATGTGGCCAGGTGACTTCTCAAGCAACTGAAATGTGAACGGATGTGATGGAAGCCATGTGTGAGCAAACGCTCTTAAGAGTGACTGTGGGATTCTACTACTGCCCTTTTCTCTCTACTAGGAGAATGTGGCTGGCCATAGGAGCATGAACTGTGAGCTAGAAATAAACCTATCATAAGCCACTGACTTTTTTTTTAATTGCAGCACAATCAAACAAAAACTGATTGATGCAGTACACTTCAAACTTTTCCTTAATTTTGTCATTCAAAAAACTGTTTTTCTCCCTTGCCTTCTGAAACTATTCAACTTTTTCCCCTAGCATATATTTCACTTAAAAAAAATGTGAATCACTTAGGCAATATTTCAGATTTAATGACATATGCTATGGGACAGATACATTTTTATATGTTTCTAATTTGATGTTCAAAATATCATTTGACAAGGATATAATCATCATTGTAAATACATAATCTTCTTGGAGAGGCTCTAGCTTTCATAACTCTGAGCAAGCTAATTTCTGCATTACTACCCTCCTTCTAGCTCAATAAAATCAGGGTAAGGAACTAAAACCACACACAGCAGTGGAATATTTTTTCTAAACTTGCTTTTTAAAAAAATATTTGTATTGAAAAATATCCACATATGGCCCAATCATATTATACAATCAGTGGCTTACAATATCATCACATAGTTGTGTATTCTTCATCATGATCATTTTCAGAACATTTGCATCACTCCAGAAAAAAGAAATAAAAGAGAAAAAAGAACTGATACATCCAAGACCCCTTTACCCCTCCCTCTCATTGACCCACAGTATCTCAATCTACCCAATCTTTACTCTTTTATCTCCCCCTCATTATCTTTTTTTTTATCCCCACAGCCTTTATTTTTACTCATCTGTCCATACCCTGAATAAAAGGAGCATCAGACACAAGGTATTCACAATCACATAGCCACATTGTAAAAGCTGTATTAGTTAAACAGTTTTCTTCAAGAATCAAGGATAATGGGCCATAGTTCAACAGTTTCAGGTACTTTCCTCTAGCTTCTCCAAAACACCACAAACTAAAAAGGGACATCTATATAATGCGTAAGAATAACCTCCAGGATAACTTCCCAACTCTGCTTGAAATTGCTCAGCCACTGAGACTTCCCCCATTTGGTCAAGAAGGCTTTCTTATTCCAATGATGCTGGTCCCCGACTCATCCCTGGGAATCAGGTCCCACTGTCAGGGAGATTTACATCCCTGGGAGTCATGTCCCATGTAGGGGTGAGGGCAGTGAATTCACCTGCCAAGCTGGCTTACAGAGAGAACAATAAAAGACACTCTCCAAGGGTGACTCTTAGGCATAATTATCAGTAGGCTTACCCTCTACTTCTCAGAAACAAACTTCACAGGAGGGAGTCCCAAGATCAAGGGCTCAGCCAACTGAATTGGTTGTTGCCACTGCTTGCAAGAATATCAGAAATTCTCCAGATGGGGAAGGTATTTCTTCCTTTCTCCCCAGCCCCCAAAGGGACTTTGCAAGCGATTTTTTATTCTCCTCTGCCCGAATTATTCTGGGGTATATTGGAGCATCACACTAACTGGACAAACCAACAAAATCTCATGCCCTATTCAAGATTCTATGTAATTACAGTGTCCAAGTACAATGACCACAGAAGTTAAATTAGATAATGTGCTACCCAAAATATAAATTTTGTACCAAATATACCTCTCTTCCTTTGATCTCACACAGAGATTGACGTTTGAAAAAGATATGGGCCATATCATCCTTTACTCTGTATTCTGATTTACCTTAGTCCTATCCAGATCAGCTTCATTCATATCTCTAGACAAAGTCTGACCACTTTTTCAGCTTTTTAAACTTGAAATGGAGTAATGCTGACTTTCATAGCTTCAGTGCTCTAACTCTGGGTCTCAGAGGTGTCACATGAATACTTGCAGTTTCAGGGAACGAGCAGGTTTACACAAAAAGCTCAATCTCAGAATTTAGAAATATCAGTTATAACTCCGAAATAAACGTGACTGCTGTAAGAGTTTACAATCTAGAAACCTTTACAATAGGCCCCAACCTGATAACCCAGGTTCGCAACTTCAATTCTCTGTGTTTGTATATTATAGTTAATCCATATAAGTGAGGCATGATAATATTTGTCTTTTTTCTAAACTTGCATTTAATGAAACATTCAATTCAAGTCTGGTTGTCTCTCTGTTGCTCTTAAGTAAAGCACACTACCAATATTTCAAGTATATCAAATAAATTTATATGTAGCATTCTAATGGACTGTAGTAACTATGCTCAAATTATTTTTTACTTTATGTATGTATGTACACACGTATGCATGTATGTATTTTTTGAGCCTCTGGAAAATCGCTATACCACTTCTCTTTTACTCCTGACCTTAAAATATATTTCAAAATGTGATGTCTTTGTTAAATGAATTAAAACCTTAAGTATTATCTTTCCATGAAGGAGAAGGTGTTGAACTCCTTAAATTCCTTTCAAAATGGAATTAATGTCCATAAAAAGGATCTCACAAATATATCTCAAATGTAAAACACCCTACCAAAAACACACATACCCACAAGGAAAAAAAGCAGAAGGAAAATAATCAGCTTTTTCTGATCCGCCAGTTACATGCCAAACCAAACACTTTCATCACATTTTTACAAGGCTGGGAAAGTTAATGCCTAGCAAGCCACAGGTGTAAAGGGGTTCTGGTCACACAGGAATGACCCCTAAGGCCTCACACATCCCACTTAGTTTTGTGATGTTGCTGAAGTACAAATCTGAATTCTGCTGGCCAGAAAGAAGATATACAGAAGTCATTCACTTAACTGACGACTGAGTGGACAAGTCAGAACTTCCTTCTCAGTAAGTCTTTCACTTTTGCACCTCTTCATAGGGACAGTATTGCCCACAGCTTACAAATAGAGGTTCGAAGTCAGACTAGCTGGGTATGAATCAGAGCTTCACCTCGAATTAGCTGTGTAACTCTAAGCAAGCTACTTAACCACCTTATTTCTTGATTTCATCAGCTGAACACTGGAAAGAATAACCGTCACTACCCCATAGGGTACTGGCAAAAACTAATGAATACATATAAAGTAGTTAGACCATAAAAATCACTCGATAAACGTTAGCCTCTATTCTTATTCCTACTGACAAATTTCACAGAAATTCTTAGAAGTATGCACTCCTCCAATGGAAGGATTCTCAGTGTTTCAGAATACTACCTTCATGACTGGCTAAGGTGTGTTTTATTGCTCTGCCCACCTGAGAAAGGTAAAGCTCAAAGACACAGGACACAAGCCAAAGAACACAGTAACTCTGTAACTCTACCTTATTATCAGCGTATCAGCTCCTCAAAGGTAGGAACTGAGCCTTACTCACCCCCATATTTTCAGATACCTGCAATAGAGTAAGTGCCTAAATTAATGTTTACTGATTGGAAAGAAGAAGGAATAGAAAGACGGGAATATCAGACTGTGGAGGAGAAAGGAAAAAAAAAACAAGAGAGAGGAAGAATGAATAAATGAAGAGAAGGGAGGGAGAGAGATGGAGAAACCAGGTAAGATCACACTTACTCTACCATCATTTAGAAAATAGCTTCAAATAAAATTTTAAAAATGATATTGGGTACTTGTCAAGTAGTTACTACATATCAGGCACTGAAATATACTCCTCATAAGCAATTCTACAAGCTTAAAGAGGTGTTAAGTTACTTTACCATAGTTATCTAGCAATTAAAGGCAGACAATTCAATCCCAGCACTCTGGCTCCAGGATGGGTTTAGCCACAATTGTAAGTCCGAGAAAGAGATTTACCTAATTACAGAAAGAACATGGAGGACAGCTGCAATATCCTACATTCATTAATTTGAAGACTAAGAAAACTTTTACAAACAAAAAGCACCCAAACTACGGAAAAGCACACACATGTACACACACACACTTCATAGGAGACTCATATACAAGCAATCATTTTTACATATTTCCATTCCTGTTTGCTATTAACTCATTCATTTTAATTTACTTGGTACAACCTGACTTCATCTCACGAGACATAGCGCCTCCTGGAGTAAAGGCAAAGAAGGCTTTGAAACAAAGTGAAATGACAAAATGAACTCTGCACATTGACTAAAATAAAAACACCTGGACCATAAATTTCAAAGTATCAAGTTACTTCATTTGTCCAGTAATCCTGATGAATTCAAAAGCAGCTTAGACCTAAACTGCAGCTGTGAGATGAACACAACAAACAGTACACAAAAGGCAATCCTCGAGAAGCACATTCAGAAGGTTTCCAGACAGCCATTCTAATAGGAAACTCGAAATCAATGTATCAGGCTGAAAAGCTGTCAAGACAGGAAAGCTACTGTTTTCTTAAAGCACTCCTCAGTCTGGAAATTCCTCAGAAGCTATAACAGGATTATCTGGTTACACATAATCAAATTCAGCAGCTAATATGTAAATATTACCAGTAAAGCTATTGCTAAGTACCATAGGAAAACCAGGGCTCAACATTTCAAAACTCACAGCATTTGGGGAACTGCAGGGAAAAAAATTTTGTGCTTTATCAAGCTCCTTGAATTAAATATAGGTAGCTAAAACACACATGCAAATAAATATACACAGTCAAAGCTATAATGCCTTGAAATAACTTTGTCAATTTTTTTTTTTTAAATAAGAGATATGAGCAGAGCAAAAGTTTCATAGTGCTTTGAACTCTCTACTGACTGAAAACTGCAATTAACACATCAAATGTTGAGGAAAGGTAATTAATAATCTAAGACATGAGAAACAATTAAAATTGCATTTTAGCAACTGCTTAATCTTCACAATCTTAAGAAGCTTTGACATAAAATATCATATAAATGGTAGAGCTAAACAAAGTTTTCTAGTGATTTAACAATCACCTATGTAACACCAGTTTACGGTGCTGATGGATATTTGAAACCACCCTCAAGTTATTTTCTAACACTGATATTCAAGGTAATAGGAATACTATTGCTTCCAAGTCTAACACATTTATCTGATAGAGAAGAACTTTAACTTTTAGTAAAACCACAAGGAAAAAGAAAACCTACAAAAATGTGTTTGCTAGGCCATAACTTCTAACTCAAGACATTACAGAAGACAAAGTCCCCAAGGAATGTGCAATAGGCCATCTTTGGAGGTGCTAGAAATTTAATAAAAAAAGGAGAAGAGCAAATGTTGGTGAAATCTTACTAGAGATGTAAAGAACCGAGCTGTACCACCCCTATCCAGTTCTGAACATTTCCAGAGTTAAGAATTAGGAATGAACATAACAGTTGGCATAGCCAGCCAGTCAAGCACACAGCTAAGAACTGAGGTGCCCCCTTCAGTCAGGGCAACAGAAAACCTGCCTCCTACCTCGGCACCAAGGGAGACGCACACTGTCATCAGAGCACAAAGTCTGTGGTAGCAGATGGCCATAGCTGGGTGCTAATTTGGATGGTGCCTCCGTGACTTTACATTTGGTTAAAGGAACTGGAGCAAAGTTCACACTGATAAATCATAAACAAGACCTTCCTATCATTTCCTCTTTGAAACAGAACCAATTCAATAAAAGAATATTCTGAAATTGTAAAGTAGGCATAAAAGTAAAAAATAACTATTGTCATTTAGATTTACTTAAAAATCTATGCAACTGAAACAACGTAGAGAAATAAACTGCACATCCAAATAGCTATAAATGTGAACCACTCGTCCGTGTTTTATAGCATAGTCTCACTGCTCTGTTTACTAAAGTTACTTTTTCAGTAACAGAACTGTGAATTTAAAAAAATACATGTATAGTAAAATGCTGGCTTTATTTTTTATTTTAGGTTTCTACTTATGACTTCATTTGCAAAATGCAGGAGGGGGCTCTACTATTAATGGACTAAATAACCAATGTTACTTTTTAGTTTTAAAAAAACTTATTTTAGTTATGAAAACATTACAAATATTTTAAAAGGAGAAGCAGTGCAATATAATCCCCACAATTTCCATTTGTTTATTATCCTTACTACTAAAGCAACACTAGTAAATTAATGCAAATAAGTTAATAACAGTACAACATTAAGAACAAAACTCACCTTGCAAAGGCAAGATCTTTACTCCAAATTCTTCAAGACGTTCCAGGGCTTGGATAAGATCCAGCTCCTCTTGAATGGCAGAGGGTCCATCTTCTATCAGCTGTAAGCAGCACCTAGGAGGAAGGGAGACACATAATTTCCAGTCATCAGTCAAGGAAAATCAGGGTGTCTTGATTTGTCCACAATTTTGTCTCTCAAAGCAAAAAAGAAATGACTTGCAAAACTTCAAAAGAGACATTTTTCCTGATCAGTGAGGAATCAACTGGTAAAGCAGTACCAAGTTAAACTAGAGGAAAAGGTGATTTGCTAATCTAAGACCTTGGGATATCCATGGAATATTTTAAGCATTTTTTTTTAATTGAGAGGAAGTGTACTAACTATGTTTGAATTAATGAATACAATTATTTTCTAACAGTGTGCAGATGGAACCTTGGGACATGAGACTACACAGGCAGATATCAGACCGTAAAGGGCTAAACAACACCACCATCACTTATCACCAGACAAACACACATAGCCCCAGTATGTATCTTATGACTGAGTAGTAAATATACTACTAGCTTGTTTTGCAAATTTAAATCAGTTGAGCACTCATATATACTGCTGATCAAATGTAAAAGATGTATAACCTATTCTTAGAATCTTTCAAAAATTTATGTGTTCCTAACTTTGAACTCAGGAATTCCAGCTCTAGGAATTTAAACTACAGATAGGCTCATATATGACCAAAGCCACATAACTATGCATGTTCACTACCACATGGCTTGTAATCATTTTTTTTTTCCTTTGGCATGGGCAGGCTCCAGGAATTGAACCCGGGTCTCCTACATGGCAGGTGAGAATTCTACCACAGAGCTATCCCTGAACCACCCTGTAGTCTTTTTTTTTTTTAATCCACCAAATTGAGAACTAATTAAACTGTATAAAAGCCAAATAGACTTTTCTACAATCACTAAAAAGGGATGAAATAGACCTATATGGACTCATGGAAAAAACATCAGTATCGCAATATCGATTGTAAATGTTAAAAAGCAAGACAAAGAAAGCCATATATAAATAGTAAGCTCCTATGTGATTTAAGAAAGAAGAGGGTAGTATTCAATAAAATATTTTAGAAGGCTATAAAAGAAAAGGATTAAAAAACATATTTTAGGGATAGCATTAAGGGAACTACAATGAGGAGGGAGATGTTTCAATATATATCCATTTTGTATTGTTTGATATTTCATCTTGTGTATTACTTCCTCCATAAAAAAACTAGTTATAATGTAACAATCGGATTATTAAAAATGCATGAACTGTTTTCTATATCCAGTTTAACTGTGACCATTTAAATACAGCCAAGCTCACAGGTCACAATCAGTTTAGTGCTGTATTATAAATACATGGCATCTTTTTAAAATTAAGGTGTTTCTTTGTGGAAAAGAAACTGTTGGAACAAAGACGAAATATAGGAAGTACAGATTTTAACATGATCTTGGAGAAACACCAGCCAAAAAGATTAAGATCAAATATAAATCCCAGTGTCAAATCTGTATGATATTTTCATCATCTGAAATAAATATACAATCCCTTGGGAGAAAAGAAAAACATTTACTAACTACTTTAAACAACTCTATCAAGTTCAAAAACACAGTTTGAGAAAACATGATTCTCTCTGAAATTAGACATCAGGAGGGAAAAAAGTTTCTTTTGCTTTTTAAGGTTTTGCTACAACTACCAACCATTATTGGGGAGGCGGAAGTAAAGTTAAATAGCTATCACAGGTATCATCAGATAATTTACAAATGGACCTCAAATTTAAATAAAAAATTTTAAACCACCAAAGTACTAAAAATCAATATGAGGAACTCTTTTAACAGTCTTGGGAATTAAACTTCCTTCAAAGGATAACACAAAAAATAGAAACTATAACAGAGCAGAATAATGATCATTTTTTTAATTTCGGAAAGAATAAATCATATATAATATAAACTGGGCAACAAACTGGAAACATCTAAGACAGGCAAAGGTCCTTTATACACAAAAAGCCCTTAAGAATCAATAGTAAAAAGATGAATCCAGAGGAAAAATATGTAAAGGCTAGGAAGGAGCTCAGAATTTATAATAGCAGATGCAGGTATTCAACTGGCAAAAATTAGAGAGACTAACAATTAGTGTGAAGGGACACTTGATATCCTATTAATAGAGATTTCAACTGGAACAGTTTGGCAACATGTACACTATTTTCATGTGACAATTTCACTTTGCCCTTTCTATGCAACTATGCAATCCTGTCTAATATTTGCAGTCCCCCAATGAAGCAGGTCCTATTACTTTCCTGATTTTACAGATGAAATCAATATTTATTGGCCTAATAAACAACTGAAAACAAAAGCATGTCATAAAAAGAAAGGTATACTAGAAAAAAAAAAGATAAAAATAATCAAAAACTACAACAGGTAAAAAAAGGAATGCATAGTACCAGCACATTTTTGTAAAAATTATATACAAGCATATATGCAAAATACAGTTTCAGAAGGATTAGGCTCAAAATACCTCCCTATTTTATTTAAATAAAAAGTAGAGAATTCACCCTCAAATAAAATGTAGAATCTTTTCTACATTACTAACTAGAAAACTGGAGAAGTCAGGATAAAACTTCAACACATGAAGTTGAAGAATGGGGCACAGTAAGAAAAAAACAAACAAGGGCATTGCAGAGCCCACAGGCACCTCACACTAACGAGCTTGTCAGCTTACTTCAGGTTCTTTGATGGAGAAATAAAAATTCAGAGATTACATGAGAAACTCGGGGCCTCAGAAAAATTGCTAATTGCCCTGAAGAAGGAAAACAAGTTGAAAAAAAAACTTTCTAGAAATGAATGAGGATCAGCTCAGCTCTCAGTATGAACTAAGCAGGGTCCTGGAAAGGAGAGTTCAGACAAAGAAAAACAAAACACAAACCAAGACTTCCAGGGTCTGAAGCGAAGAAGAAACTACAGAGGAACAAGACTCTATGAGAAGAGAGCTGGGACAGCTACGGGTAAGGACAGCAGGAAATGGGACAGACTGGAGAGGAGAGGATGTGTCCCAACTAGACCAGCTGCCCACTGCTGGAACTCTGAACAAGGAAGGTGAGCTTTGGAAGCTTTTAAGATTCATTAGCACAGAGGTGAAACATATTTTATTTCTTGATCCATACTTATTGGGTTCCTTTAATTCCATAAAATTTAAGTTTATAAAAAATAACATTACATCAGAAAAATTCTCTTGGAAAAGAAATCAACATAATTTTATATAAGTATGGACTTAGACAATGAACGCACATTTTTTCTAATGTTACACAAGAAGAGTAGACTCAAATATATCAGTACAAATTTCTAGGTCAAGTGAGGAAATGGCTCATGGCCTAGAAATTTCAACCTGGAAGGAAATTTTGAGCTTTATTATCTAATAAGCACCCTTGTCTCTAAATAGAGCAGAAGCCATAGGAAGGCAACAGACCCCACCTAAATGTGCTAAAAATTTCCAGAACTTGAATTGGCAGCTATCACATGAATCTCTTCCATCAGAAGAAGTCTAATCTTACAATCAGCAAAAATAACTGTGGGAGGCTTGGTAGGAAAGAAGGGTCAAGAGGAAGTTGTGACTATCATAGCATAATTAGCTATCTATCTATATTTAAGCAATAAATAGCCATGCCCCAAACAGTTTAGTTAATCTGAACTTGTGATAAACAGATTTTGTAAAGTAAAGAACAAAAGTAACAGTAGGGTGCTTGCTTCAGCAGCACATATACTAAAATTGTAACGATACAGAGAAGATTAGCATGGGCCCTGTGCAAGGAAAACATGCAAATTCATGAAGCATTCCATATTTACAAAAAAAAAAAAAAAAAAAGTAACAGTAGGCATGTGTATCCTGACTGCCCAAAATCCCTCTTGGAGACGAATGGGGAGTTATTCTACCTAGCCAGATCCATGCAGCTATCAGTGAAGTTGGTGGAAGAATTGAAGTACTCTCTGCTGGCAGCCAAAACCAAGTCAACACTTTTCTCATAACTGACTCTGTACTGGGTTTTCCCTTTATGGACTAAAGCAGCTGGTGGATTTATGGAACAAGCACTGCAGTGCATCATCTGCCCAGCTAGGTGGATATTTTCAAGGCGACTGGAACACAGAAGGCTTTCTGTAAATATCTGGGGAAAAAAAGACATTGAAATTAGTGTCAAAGACGGAAAGATTCAATTCTCAACAAAATGAAGGCTCTGAAATCCAAATGTAATAAATTAAAAATATATCCATCCTAGAGGTAAATTGTATACTTCAAAATGGTTAATTTTATGATATGTGAATTTCACTTCAAATTTAAAAATCTATGCTTTGGGAAGAAGAAAAAATTAATTTCACGAAAATTATGTATAATTATATTTAATGTGTTACATGAATATTTCAGTAAAGTATCTACAACTCATTGTCATTAACAAACAAAATGCATTAGACACACTGTCCCACAATCAACAGGATCCACTCTGGTTATTTATAATATTTTAGTGTAAGAAGGCTAATATTTAAAAGAAAATCTTTGAATACAATACATATAGTTCATGAAACTGCTGAAAGCATCTGAATTCAGTTTTACCAATAAATAGTCAAGTTACAAACGTTATACTCAAACCTATCATTAAAATCAAAATATATAGTATAGCATTGGGTCTTTCCCAACCAGCAAACATAAAAAATATTTAAATAAAACAAGAGCCACTGATGGAAATCAGTCATACAAAAGACCATTTTATTCTGCTAGAAAACTAATAGCATCAATTAATTAAAAAGTACCTGAGAACATTATATACTTATTACAATAAAGTAATTAAATGAATAGATCCTTTTAAACCTACACTAATAATGTTAAAATATAATTAGCACAAGGACATCTCAAAAAATGCCCTTCCCTATCATTCCACTATTGGATTAGACTAGCACAGAAATGGAAACAACAGATATAAAAAGAAAGGGGGGGAGGATTTAATGGAGAAGAAAGACCTCAGAACTAGAAGTCATCCAATAGGTCCACAGGATCTCTCTATTTTCATTTCATTGTGCTAAGCTTCCTGGGGGATACATTTTTAGATAGACTTTATTCATATGTCTGATCATACCAATGATCAAAGCAATCAGCTATGAAATAAAGACTGTAACAGAAAGCAAATTCTACTCATCTGTTAGGTGAAAATGTCTTACTCCAAGTCTAATTCAAATGACTTCTATATGACAGTTGCTCTGCTCTTCTGATTCTCCAAGTAAGCCAAAGACTTACATTGTCCAACATTGAAAAATACAACTCACTCATTCTGAAACTTAAAATGTTTTGCTAAAATGAGCAATATAAATTTCTATTCTACAAGCTGTATAGAAATCGTTAACTAACATTTTCAAAATTATGCTCTTTAGTTTTCCCATTATTATGCAAAGACAAAAAAACCTAATGGCCAAAATTCCAAAGGACAGCATAGCATAATTTAAAAGGTGTTAAAATACTATTTTAAAATTTAACTTAATCAAATATAAATTGTCTTTTCTAGAACCTTTTCAAAAATTGTCATAAGATGCTTTCAAACACCTTTTCAAGATAAACTAGAAGCCAAAGTCATTAAAATATCAAAAACTAATAAAAAAAAGTTTAAATAAATAAAGTCAACTTTATGTGATAGACTACTCCACATAGAAGCAAATTCAAGTGTAATGTACTTATTGCCATTTTTCAAGTGGAGTCAGAAACAGGAAAATACCAAAGTAGCACGACTTCAACTTAAAACACTACTTCAAACATACTAATGACAGTTAGGTGTGCATATAGAATATTCCTGAAATGGGATTTAAGTTTTGCTTTAAATGTAAAAAGAGAAGTTTCTAGGAGTCATACATAGTCTGATACTGAAATCATTAAAAGCAATATTACACATACTCAAGCATTGAAAAATCTGAAATAGAAATACAAAACCATGGATTTCTCGATAGTCTCTAAAACAATGCACCTAGCTCTTTTCTTAAAATCAGCTTGAACTAAACACTAAATAATCATATAAAACAGAGGTCCATTTTTACAACTCTCATTTCATCCATGGACCACGCTCAGTAATATGAAAGCAAAGGGGCATGAATAATATTTCATAGAATTTGTAACTGGCTTATTTAACAAGAAAAACTCAAATTAGAAATCTCTTAAATATTGCATATCATTCAAATTGGGTTACTTGGATCATTTTTCCATGTAAACCAGGTGTAGTTTATGGGTAATACAAACATTTCTTAAGTATCCTTTATGTTCTGGACAGCACGATACACACTAGGGGATGCGCATGATCTGAAAATGACTGCCGAGGAATGCCCGCCCAAATGAAAGAAACACAATAACTGCCTGTTAAAGAAAGGGGCTAGAAGAAGAAAGTAAGAGAGGGAGAAAGAGGACATTCCAGGCAGAGAACAACATGCAGAAAGTCCCAGAAACATAACAGAGCAGAGGCAGGAGGGACTCATGAGTGATCTGACGGAGCTGGAATGTCGGATACCTGGGGAGTGGCTAGGATATGAGCTCGTCAGGCTATGAAAAGTATGGCTACTTCCTCATTGCTGATCTGGAATCAGCAACACATTTTAAGGAGAGCAACGTCATGAAAAGGTTTGTTTTAAAAGAATGCTCTGGGTGAGTGTAAACTAGAAAAAGACAAGGGAGTGGAAAGATAAGTTAGAAGACTGCTGCAACTTGGCAGAGACAAGGGAGTAGAGAGACAAGTTAGAAGACTGCTGCAATTTGGCAGAGACAAGGGAGTACAGAGACGAGTTAGAGATCTGCTACAACTTGGCAGAGATGGTGAGGACCCTGAGTGGCAGAGGAGAAAGACAGGCAGATATGAAAGGTATTTCTCAGGTATATTTAATAGGTTCAATGACTATCAAAACTATGGAGTGAAAGAGGTGCCAAATATGACTCATATTTTTCTACCTGAGACTTAACCCACTAAATGGGTGTTGCAATGAAACTAGATAGGGGAGATATGCAACATAGGAGGTGAGGTACAGAAGCATTCAATAAACTATAAAGCACTGATCAGGTATTAGCTGTTATTTAATATTATTGTTTATAATGAAGCTTATAGTGAAGACTATAAGTGTGTCCAATAAACAAAATGTAACTACCAAAATGTCTAAATTAAAGGGAAATAAATTACATATACAGAGTTACCTCATAGCAAGCATCAGAATCAAGACACACGTAAACATTCTGCTGCATGGCTAACATGTCCTGCAACAACATTCTCCAGTAAGACTCACTGACAGGAGGCTGCCTGGAAAAAAAAATAAGAGAAAGAGGAGGAAAAGAAAACAATTCATTAAATCTCTCTTCAACTAACTGAAAATTAAAAAAAAAAGAATTGGTACCGCTATTCCACATGCCACACAAGCTCCCAAATGATCAACTGAAATATGCCTCATGGGAATTTCTAGGATTTAAATCCTAAAACTTGGATTTAAAATAGAGGGAAAAGTTGGGCAACAATGCTGCAATACTACAGATGCTGCCAAAGCTTGCTCTGTCACAGGCTGCCTAGACGAAACTGGAAGAGCACCAGCTAGAAATGTGAAGGTAAATAAGCTGTGAGTTTCTAAGGTAAAATAAATCACAGTGAGGTAAAGCAGTTATGATATAGCAGAAAAAAACCCTTGGAGACACGGGAATCAGTTTTGAATTCCATCTTTATCACTCCACAATCCCTAACAGTGAGGGTATTTACTTGGACTCAACATTCAGACCAGAAGACGGCCGCAGGCCATGTCAGGTGTCAGACCACGGGACAAGAGCCACAGCAGGGTGGCCTTGACCGCTGTTTCAGAGGCAATTTAAAGAGGACTCCAGAAGTCGTCTTTCCCAGGGAATGGTCCAAGTGTAAGGAGACTGGGCCACATGTGGGAAGCCATAAGAGTGGCCCCGTTTGACCTGGAAGAAGCCTGGAGGCCCACAAGAGTTTCTGAAGGATTACACAGGCACAGTTTTCAGGGTACCCTCAAGGGACACATCAGTCAACAAACAAGACCGTCTACAGCAGGTACTTCTAATCCATTGACAGCTCTCCAGTTCAGATCCAGTGTGCCAGTGAGGAATCCATCTGATATTAAGCAGTGAGCCCACACAATCTACTTGATCACATGTCATTTCATGCTGGCTTCCAGGGTTCCAGAGTTCAGGGGTGAATAGCTTAGATCCTCCTATGACAGGGGAAAGGGCTTTGTGGGTGCTTCCACCCACAGCCATGAACTCACTGTGTGACCCTGAGCAATTCATTTAATGTTGTTGAATTTCAGTTTCCTCACTCCAAGCACAGCAGCTCAGAGAATGATTAGAAGGGATACATGAGATTAACTCTGAAAACGAGCTCAATTACCTTTACAGATTTAAGTAAGTTTTTAAATCTCTTTCAGCTTCAGATACCCTTTACAGATTTTAGTAAATTTTTTTAACGAGCTCAATTACCTTTACAGATTTAAGTAAGATTGTTAATCTCTCTCAACTTCAGATTTCCTTTTTATATAAGAGGAGGATTAACTACAATATATGAAAAAAAAATCCATTTTTCGAGCATATAAAAGGTATTCAATAAATGTGAATGAATCTGAAGATTACCAACAGAGTTCATTTTCTGTAATCACACACACAATTACTAATATCGTACTAAGAGGAAGAATGTGCCCTAATTCTGCCTCTTTCAAGAGTTCATGTTTGTTAAAAACATAAATTTGAATGATCATTTATGTTTCTCTTCATATTAAATATTCTCTTCACGTTAGTTAAGTTCTATATAATATGAATCTTATTCTTTGAAAAAGGCAGTTTTTTGTTTATCTTGTTGTTGGTAGTCAGATAAACAATTGGATTAATGTTTCTTCTCAAACATCTTTTTCTTTTGATCTTTCATAATGTCGTTAAAAATCAACACTGTTTCCAAATGCTATGTGTTAAAAACAGAACAAACAGACTCTCTCTGTATAATAATTATTGCTAGGGGAAAGCATGCATTGCAGATTATTCCTGAGAAAAATCCAATCTTTAGAAATTTTTGTCCAGAAATTTTTTAAGAAGTACATGCTACATTTGCCTATGGCATTTGATGTTCATTACACAAAATGAACAATTACTCCTGTTCCACACACAATGACAGAAAAGAACATTATTTTTTCAGCACACATGGCCAAAACAATAATAATAAAGCTGTATTTGCATGTATTTCAGGGTAACACATGAACTGTTTCCGTTGGTAATAGTATATGAACTCTTTTAGTGGACCTCAAAGAACCGGAGAGTCTTTCAGATCTTTCTTGCAGGAAGAGGAACAGCAGAAAGTTTGAAGAAGCAGGTGTTCACCTTGTGCTAGTTTGACAAAATCATACCTAGGCACTGTTGAACAGAATTCAAGTTCCCATAGCCCAGCTGTTCTTCTGGAAGCCATCAGCATGGGACAGATGGTACTAAAGTTTTCTTTTGTTTGACCAGCACTAAATAGAGATTCTGATTAAAATAAGTTATAAGACATTATTTACACTGTCCTTTCTCAGGTTACATTTGGGCAATAAGAACTAAGCAGAACTTGAAGGAGCCATATGAGGTTCCAAAATTAACAGAACAAACCCTGAATACAAACATGATGAGGGGTAGCACTGGAGCAGAGGTGGATCTTCTAGGACGAAATGGTATATAGTATTCAAAATCGGAAAACTTGATTTGTGACAGATTCCATGAGATCTGCCACCATTTAGAATGTTCATACAAATATCTGCTGAAGGCCAAGCCATGGTAGCTGTGTTAAGTTTGAAAGCTGCCAGAATGCAGTACACCAGAAATGGGACAGCTTTTATAAAGGGTAATTTAATAGTTACAAGTTTATACTTCTAAGGAAGTTAAAGTAGCCAAATTGAGGCACCACAGGAGGTTATCTTCACTCAAGAAAGGCTGATGGGTGAGCAACACCTTTGTCAAATGGGTAGTCATGTGGCTGTTATCTGCTGATCCCTTGCTTTCAGCCTCTGCTCCTGTGGGGGCTCCTCAGTTTACTTCTCTAGAGCTGGCTTTCATCTCTTGGCTTCCCTTGGCTCTCTCCAGGTTCTACCTTGCTTTACATCTCACAGTACCCGTATGCTAGGCTGCAAACTTCTCCAGACATCTGCAGCTCTGTTCTCCATGTATATTCATATGTGTCAGCTCTGCTGTAACGTTTCTGTCAAGCTCTGGGGCTTCTGTTAATTCTGACACTCTCCAAAATGTTTCCTCTTTTAAAAGATTCCACTAAACTAATCAAGACCCACCTGGAATAGGTGGTATCACATCCCCATCTAATCAAGGGTCACACCCACAACTGGACGCATCACATTTCCATGGAGATAATCCAATCAAGTTTTCAACCTACAGTGATGAATCAAGATTAAAATAAATGGCTGCTCCCACAAGACTGGATCAAGACTGAAACATGGCTTTTCTAGGGTACATAATACTTTCAAACCAGCACATCAGAATACAAGAAATAATTTAATTGCATTGCAAGCCAAATACTTTGAAAAGGGTAAACATATTCTCTTCTGTATCTCTCTCACATAATCACAGGAAGCAGATCACCTTAGTAGCTGCTGATACTATTTATGGGACTCAGTGGGAGGATGGTGGATGACCTAGTTGCAATGGTGATGCTTCCCTGTTGAAGAGAAGGTCCTAGGCTAGAGTCAGCATGATCTTGGAAATACTGCACATTCCTGTTAACCTGATATTCAAGGTCTCCAATAAAGTGAAGAGTGGCAACTACACTTGCCTTTTGAAACAATGAGGACATAATACCTAATACACAATGAGACAGTGGGAATAAAAAACAAATAAGTCATTCATCCACCAAACTCTTAGAGTGACTCAACAATACTTTCTGAGATCACCACGTAGCGGTCACTGTGCTGATACTGCACATGCAGCTCTTAGTCTCAGAAAGATGAGGAATGGTGACTAACGAGGAAGGAAAAAAGAGGGCAGTTTGGGAAAATCTGACATTTTACATTACCGAGTCCTCTGATCTGTAACCAAGGCATGCATACTTCAGTGGTGGCTACACAGGTGTTGTATTAGCTAGGGTTCTCTAGAGAAACAGAATCAGCAGGGAACACTCGCAAATATAAAATTTATAAAAGTGTCTCACGTGATGACGGGAACACAGATTCCAAAATCTGCAGGGCAGGCTGTGAAGTCGACGATCAAAATGGAGGGGTCTAGATGAACTCCACAGGAGAGGCTAACCAGCCAAAGCAGGAAGAGAGCCTGTCTCTTCTGAATCCTCCTTAAAAGGCTTCTAGTGATTAGACTGCACATTACTCACTGCAGAAGACACTCTCCTCAGCTGATTACAAATGGAATCAGCTCTGGACGCAGCTGACATGATTATGATTTAATTCTATGAAATGTCCTCATTGCAACAGACAAGCCAGCACTTGCGCAACCAGACAAACAGGTACCACCACGTGGCCATGTTGACACATGAACCATATCATGACAGTCCTCCCCTTGTCAACACGACAGATATATAAATCACCTTAAACCATACCTAATTTCTAAAAAAAAAAATATATTAACATGCAATTTTTTTTTCTTTCTCCTAACAATACTCAACAGTCCTGCATATAACTGGAAACACATTAATTCTCTCCACAATACGGGGCAAGTCCATGGGTAATATTCATTCTTCAACTTGATATCTTACAACTTAAATAGTATAACAGGAACAAAACAGCATCACAGTTTTGTTTCTGTAACTGATCACGTGGACGAAGTTCATATTTATCACTACCATCTTCCACTACACATTCCATGTTACCTTTACCCTCAGCAAGCACTGAAGCTGGCCATGGTTCTTTGCCTGGTGGGGTGACCCAAAGCTTCATTCCTGAAGTTCAGAACATTTGGTAGTCCTGCCTGGATTGGGTTGTTGCAGTTTTCCATTGATTTTAATCACAGGGCATGGTAGTACTCAAAGACGTGCTAGGGGATATCCTATATTCCAAGAAAAGTCTTCTTTACCTCCATTGTATAGCTGCAGTCCTATTTCCCTCTGATAGTAAGGGTCAATCACCCCAGACAATAATGCAATCCCCTTCTTGGCTTGTTGATGCAGGGGCATAAGTAGCCCAAAGTGACCAGGTGGCAGTCTTAGATTCCATTTCATTGGAATCATTATTGTTTCTCCTGGTGGAAGCATTTCCCCTTTTGAAATTAAAACCTGTAGGCCAGCAAAGTTCAGGGTCGCAGAGACAGGAAGCAAAAATTTTCCTAGTGGATCACTAGGGGTAATAGTGAGTGGTGCCACTCCCATTTCCACCCCTTGGTTCCAGGACCCATGAATCCTGGCTATGTGAGCAACAGCACCACACAGCGGACGATGATTCAGAGCATACACAGCTTCCTGGAGAACGTTACCCCAGCCTGTCAAGTTACTGCCACCTAGATGGCACCATAATTGAGTTTTCAAAAAGCCATTTCACTGTTCTATCAATCCAGCTGCTTGCGGATGATGGGGAACATGGTAAGACCAGAGAATTCCATAAGCATGTGTCAATTCCCTCACTTCATTTGCTGTGAAGTGTGTTCCTTCATCAGAAGCAATGCTGTGTGGGATGCCATGACGATGGATAAGGCATTCTGTAAGCCTACGGATGGCAGTTTTGGCAGAAGCACTGCATGAAGGGAAAGCAAACCCATATCCAGAGTATGTGTCTATTCCAGTTAGAACAAATTGTTGTCCCTGCCATGAAGGAAGTGGTCCAATGTGATCAACCTGCCACCATGTAGCAGGCTGGTCACCTCGGGGAATGGTGCCATATCAGGGGCTGAGTGTGGGTCTCTGCTGCTGGTAGACTGGGCACTCAGCAGTGGCAGTAGTCAAGTCAGTTTTGGTGAGTGGAAGTCCATGTTGCTGAGCCCATGCATAACCTCCATCCCTACCACCATGACCACTTTGTTCATGAGCCCATTGGGCAATGAAAGGAGAAAGAGGCTGTCTGGTATCCACAGAATGGGTCATATTATCCACTTGATTATTAAAACCTTCCTCTGCTGAAGTCACCCTCTGGTGCGCATTCACATGGGACACAAATACGTTCATGTTTTTAGCCCACTCAGAAAGGTCTATCCACATACTTCTTCCATAGAACTCTTTGTCACAAATTTTCCAATGATGGTCTTTCCAAGTCCCTGACCATCCAGCCAAACCATTAGCAACAGCCCATGAGTCAGTATACATATATACCTCTAGCAAGTTTTCCTTTCAAGCAAAATGAACAACCAGGTGCACTGCTCGAAGTTCTGCCCCCTGGGAGGATTTCCCCTCACCACTGTACTTCAAAGACATCCCAGAAAGGGGTTGTAGTGCTGAAGCTGTCCACTTTTGGGTGGTACCTGCATATCGTGCTGAACCATCTGTAAACAGGCCTGAGCTTTCTCTTCCTCAGTCAACTCAGTGTAAGGAACTCCCCAAGAGGCCATAGCTCTGGTCTGGGAAAGAGAAGGTAATGTGGCAGGGGTGGAGACCATGGGCATTTGGACCACTTCTTCATGTAAATTAATTGCATCTTCAGCACCGACTCTGGCCCTACCTAGTATATACCATTTAAATTTTACAATAGAGTGCTGCTGCACACACTGAACTTTATGGCTTGGTGGGTCAGACAACACTCAGCTGATGATAGGCAACTCGGATCTCATGGTAACTTCGTGGCCCACAGTTAAGCATTCAATCTCTACTAAGGCCCAGTAGCAGGCCAAAAGCTGTTTCTCAAAAGGAGAGTAGTTATCTGCAGCAGATGGTAAGGATTTGCTCCAAAATCCTAAGGGTCTGCATTGTGATTCTCCTATACGGACCTGCCAAAGGCGCCAGACAACATCTCTATTTGCCACTAACACTTTCAGCACCATTTGATCTGCTGGATCATATGGCCCAAGTGGCAGAGCAGCTTGTACGGCAGCTTGGACCTGTTGCAGAGCCTCCTCTTGTTCAGGTCCACACTCAAAATTAGCAGCTTTTCTGGTCACTCGATAAATGGGCTGGAGTAGCGCACCCAAATGAGGAATATGTTGTCGCCAAAATCCAAAGAGACCCAACTAGGCATTGTGCCTTTTTTGGTTGTAGAAGGGGCCAGATGCAGCAACTTATACTTCACCTCAGAAGGGGTATCTCAACATGCCCCATACCACTGGACACCTAGAATTTCACTGAGGTTGAAGGTCCCTGTATTTTAGTTGGATTTGTTTCTCATCCTCTGATACTCAAACACCTTACCAGTAAGTCTAGGGTAGTTGCTACATCTTGCTCACTAGGATCAATCAACATGATATCATCAATATAATGGACCAGTGTGATATCGTGTGGGAAGGAGAAATGATCAAGGTCCCTGGGGACAAGATGATGATATAGGGCTGGAGAGTTGATATATCCATGAGGTAAGACAGGGAAAGCATATTGCTAAACTTGCCAGCTGAAAGTAAACTACTTCTGGTGGTCCTTACTAATAGCTATTGAGAAAAAAGCATTTTCCAGATCAATAGCTGCATACCAGGTACCAGGGGATGTACTGATTTGCTCAAGCTATGATAGCACATCTGGAACAATAGCTGCAATTGGAATTACCACCTGGTTGAGCTTACGATAATCCAATGTCATCCGCCAAGACCCATCTGTTTTCTGCACAGGCCAAACAGGAGACTTGAATGGGGATGTGGTGGGACTCACCACCCCTGAATCCTTCAAGTCCTTAAGAGTGGCAGTAATCTCTGCAATCCCTCCAGGAATCCAGTATTGCTTCTGGTTTACTATTTTGCTAGGTAGGGGCAGTTCTAGTGGCATCCACTTGGCGTTTCCCACCATAACAGCCCTCAATGCATGAGTTAGAGAGCCAATGTGGGGATTCTGCCAGTTGCTGTATGTCTATACCAATTACACATTCTGGAACTGGGGAAATAACTACAGAATGGGTTTGGGGGCACACTGGACCCAATGTGAGACAGACCTGAGCTAAAACTTCATTGATCACCTGGTCTCCAAGTGATCAAGGGACCTGGCCTCCCCTTCATTCAAGGGGCTCTGGGTCTGTAAACTATCTCAAGTCTGGAACTTGATTGAGGGGCCATGACTGCGTGTTTCTGTTCATTTGACCTAGAACTCTTTTGTTTATATGGCTCAAACAAGAATTTAATAGACTGCCCTTCTAGTGTATTTCTAGATACCCCATGATTTACTAGTCAATGCCACAAATCTCTGCGAGTCATATAACTTTGACTCCTGCTTTGAGTTTGCTGTCTATTATAATAGCTATGACTACCCTGTCTTTGGCTATTAAGTGCTGCCACCTGGCTTCTGCCAACTCAGGATCCTGTCATCCCCACTGTGTTTAAGGATTCCAGGTCAGAGACAGCAGTCCCTACAGCAATATCTGACGTACAGAGAAGTGCAACCACAGAGCTCTTCGGGGATGATGTGGCTAGTTTCACACATTTATTCCTCACTGTTCTGGTAAAAGGTGCATCCTCCGTACATTCCTGGGGTGTAAGAGCAGGCTTTGCATGATAAATCCACTCTAACATTCCAATCTCTCTAAGCCTCTGGATCCCCTCATCTACATTATACCAGGACAGTTGTGGCATTTCAATCTCAGGTAATGTTAGCCACCTCTTGATCCATGTTTCAACCAACCATCCAAACAAATTGTTAATACCTTTTCTAACCCCTCAAGCTATAACATTGATCACAGAATCACTGCTTAGTGGGCCCTTATCAATAAATTCAGCCTGATCCAGCCTTATATTCCTCCCACCATTATTCCATACCCTTAAAATCCATTGCCACACATATTCCCCTGATTTCTGTCTACATAAATTGGAAAGGTCACACAGTTCCTTTGGAGTATAACACACCTCCTCATGTGTGATACTTTGTAGCTCACCTTTAGGGGCCTGTTGGGACTTTAGTCTAGTTATAGGTCTGGAAGAAATGAGGGGTGGTGGGGGTGGGTCATGAAAAGAATTAGAAATATCTTCGAAGCCATTTGGTTCAGGGCATTCATTTGCAGCTTCATCTGGTGAAACAGGATTAATCACTCTAGGGCTAATCCCTTCAGGAGGAGGTTGGGTCACCAAGTCCTCATGGCAGGCTGGAGGTGGGGCGGCTATGTCCTCAAGGCAGACTATTACAGGGTTATCTAGAGAAGACTCAGCATGACCTAAGATTTCAACCTGTCCATTGGCATCATTATCAATTCATATGTCACCATCCCATTTTTCAGGGTCCCATTCCTTTCCAATCAATGCCTTCATTTTAACAGCAGACACCATGCAAGACTGAGATTTCAGTTTACATTGTAAAGTTACTACTCTAACAGTAAGATTCTGAGTTTGATTTTCAGAGCTCTCAAGTCTACAACTGCAGAAAATAAGATTTTCTTTCAGGACACTCATAGAAACTTCTACATCTGTCAGACGGCACTTAAGCTTCTTGTTTGAAGCCTTAAGCCCATCCCTTTCATTCATTAATGTATCCAGTGCATCTAACAACAATCAGCCAACATATTTATACCTTCCATTTTCACAAAACTCTGTAAAGGTGTCAAAAACATTATCCCCCAGACCCTGACTTTGTACAAGCAAAGCATTAGGAGAATAGGATGGTGATATTTTGACTCACTTTTGCCAACTCACTCCATGGATTGGGAGTGTCATTCTGATTATGGGAATCAGAGTCCTTAGCACCTTTGAGTTCATCAGAGTAGAAAACCATTCATAAAAACCCATTTCTAAGATTCTGTTTCTTAAGGACCACTCCTGGTACCAAGATGTATTAGTTAGGGTTCTCTAGAGAAACAGAATCAACAGGGAACACTCGCAAATATAAAATTTATGAAAGTGTCTCGCATTACTGTGGGAACACAGAGTCCAAAATCCACAGGGTAGGCTGTGAAGCCAATGATTCCTGATGGAGGGTCTGGATGAACTCAATAGGAGAGGCTTGTCAGTCGAAACAGGAAGAGAGTCTGTCTCTTCTAAATCTTCCTTAAAAGGCTTCCAGTGATTAGACTGAGCATCACTCATTGCAGAAGACACTCCTGTTGGTTGATTACATATGAAATCAGCTGTGGATGCAGCTGATGTGATCATGATTTAATTCTATGAAATGTCCTCATTGCAACAGACAGGCCAGCACTTACCCAACCAGTAAAACAAGTACTACCACTTGGCCAAGTTGACACATGAACCTGACCATGACAGATGTATGTTCATTTTATGAAAATTCATAAAGTACAATTTAATTTTCTCTCCTTTCTATATGCAGGTTCTATACCAATACAATTTTTAAAAAAATGGCCCTGATATACTGTGGAATTAGCACTAGAATTCAGGTAGTATGATTACCAAGTCAAGTGTCCTGCGCAGGATGGAAGTGACCCCAAACTCCCTAATATGACTTCCTTCCACAGATTTAGAAAACATGAAACACACAGTTCAAAAGAGAATTCAACTTCCAGATAAGATGAAGCAATAAAGCCTAGATTAAACATACAGCTTGAAACAACTAAATAACTGAAAGATCATGGGTATCAGACAAGGGGCAATGATCACTGAGAGGTAAGAAATGAATGAGAGCAGTCCAAGGTCTTCCCAAGCATACCACCATGACAAAGTTTCTAGGCCACAGTGCAAGAAGGGAGATCCAAGCAAAGGCCTATGGACTCCCAGAATGGAGGACACAGAGCTGAGATTCAGGAAAACCAAAGCAGATAGAGAAGTACCAGAGAGGAAAGATCAGCTGCATAAGAGAACTATTAGTTTGTTAAGCTGCTGGAAGGCCATATGCCAGAAATGGAATGGCATTTAATAAAGGAATTTTATAAATTACCAGTTTACAGTTCTAAGGCCAAGAAGAAGGTCCAAATTAAGGCACCAACAAGGGGTTATCTTCCCCCATCCTGAACAACTCTGTCAGCTCAGAAGGCATATGGCTGGTATCTGCTGGTTCCTTGCTCCTGGGTTCCATTGCTTTCAGCTTTTGTTCCTGTGGAGATTCCTCACTTTGCCTCTCCAGAGCTGGTTTTCATCTCTTGGCTTCCTTTGGCTCTCCTCAGAGTCTGGCTTGCTTAACATCTCATGAAGTGGCACACAGCAACATCTGCTGAGCTCCAACCATCTCCACACATTCATGTCTCTGTTCTATGAAGCAACTGTTCTCCAAGCATCTACATCTGCTCTCTCAGTTGGACCTGAGGTTTCTTCAAAATGCCTACCCTTCTAAAGGATTCAAGTAAACAAATCAAGCCCGTCACATCTCCATCTACTCAAAATGTCACACCCACACCACATCTTGGTGGAGATATTCTAATGAAAAATTCCTGCACTACAATGTTGGGCTATGATGAAAAGAAATGGTGCCCCCACAAGATTGAATCAGGATTAAAACAGGGCTTTTCCGGGGTACATAATACAGCACATATATGTTAAAATTGTTGAAATTAGGGAAAGAATTAGGTAAAGAGGAAACAATGCTCAACTCATGCAAGCTGGAACACTTCAAGATATATGGCTTTGGGTAAAGTACATGAAAGCATCTTGATTCAACAGTGGGGAATAACTAGCCCTAGAAAGAACACATCTGCAGTCTCAAGTAACAAATTTTAAAAAGCCAGAAGCAAAGGGTTAAACTCTTTATAAGTAAACTAACTGTACCCTAGAAAAAAAGCTCAAGAATATTAATAAAAGTGGAAAAATATTCAGTATACAGAAAGTATCCAATCAAAAATCATCAGGCATACAAAAAAGCAGGAACAAATGTCAGATGAGGACAAAAATCACTTAAAACTTAACCAGAAAAGACAAAGATGTTAGAAAAAGCAGACAAGAATGTTAAAAAATAGACTATAACTGTGTAAAATGTTTTAAAAGTTCATTAGAGGCATGGAATTTAAATAAAAGGCTCATACATAAATTTTAGGAATGAAAAACTTGTGTGAGATGAAAAATTCACTGTTTTAATGCAAACTAGACATTAAGAAAAAAAAAAGATTAGGGAACAATTAGAGCAATAGAAACTATCCAAACATGAGACACAAAGAGATGAGGAAATTGAAAAATAAGAGCATAGTGCGCTGTGGTCACCTAGAAAGGGCAGGAATGAGGAGATAAATATCTGAAGACACAATAAAAATTTTTCCAAATTTGATGAAAATTATAAAACAAACAACTAAGAAGCTTAAACTCCACACATAAGAATTATGAAGAAAACTATACCAAGGAACACCAAAATTGTACTGATTACACCAGTAACAAACAGAAAAAAACACAACCAGAGGGAAAAGACATATTAATGCATTGGAAACAGGATTAAGATGGCAGCAAATTTCTCACTGGAAACAATGCAAGCAGAGCAACAGTGCGGGAGTGTAAGTACTGTCTACACGTGATGTACTAAAGGAAAACTGTCAAATCTGAATGCAATACCCAGGGAATATGTCTTTCAAAGACAAATGAGAAAGACTTTTTCAAACAAACAAAAGCTGAAAGAATGAATCAAAAGGAAAATGATACTAGATGCAAACATGGGCCCACATTAAAGAAAGAAGAATACAAAAGAATTGTAACTCCAAGGGTAAATATAAAATATTTTCCCTATTATCCATATCATTTAAAAAGATCATTGTTTGAAAATAACAATGTGAGAGGGTTATAATATATGTAATAATAAAATGTATGACCACTGCTAAAAAGTGGGATGGAAGAAACAGTGGTAAAATGCTACAACATAAAGGTAAACTTCCTTTATATTATAAAGGAAGGCATGCAATAGTACATGAAGGTGACATATAATTTAAACTTTAAATAACCATGAAAACAACAAATCAAAGTTATAGCTAACAAAAGTGAATAAATAAAAGGGAACAAAAATACTCAGTGCAAAAAGAGGTAGGAAAAGGGATAAAAGGGAATAAAGAATAGAGAAAACAAACAAAAGTAGATATATATGACAGCTAAAACTAATCACAGCAAAATCAAATTAAACATTAAAAAAAAAATCAAATGAAGTATAAAAGACCTAACTACTTAAATTAAAAGGCAAAGATTGCCAGATTGGTTTAAAAAAAGACCCAAATCTCCTCAACAGGTGAATAGACAAACACACAATGTAAAACTACTCAGAAATAACATAAAAAAGGAATGAACAACTAATATACAATGCAACATTAATGAATCACAACATAACTACACTAAGTGAAAAAGTCTAACAAACAAAACAAAACAAAACTCTGTATGATTCCATTTATATAAAATTTTGAGAAATTCAAAGTAATACATAGTAACAGAAATCAAATTAGTGGTAGCCTGGGGGAAGGGTTGGGGAGGGTTATAATGATAAGCAGAAGGAACGGTTTAAAAGCTTTTTTTAAATGAAGCTTAGCCCCACAAAGGATAAGCTAAGCCTACTTAAAATTAGGCCTAATTGTCACCCCCAAGAGAATCTGTTTTGTTGCTCAGATGTGGCCTCCCTCTCTCTCTCAGCCAACACGACAAGCAAACTCACCGCCTCTGCCCTCCCCCTCTCTACATGGGACATGATTCCCAGGGGTGTGGACTTTCCTGGCAACGTGGGACAGGAATCCTAGAATGAGGGGACTCAGCATCAAGCGACTGAAAAAACTTTCTCGACCAAAAGGGGGTAGAGCGAAATGAGACAAAATGGAGTGTCAATGGCTGAGAGATTCCAAACAGAGTCAAGAGGTTATCCTGGAGGTTATTCTTCTGCATTGAATAGATATCACCTTGTTAGTTAAAGTGTAATGGAGAAGATGAAATGGACAATTTCCCAGAAAAATAAAATTTATTTTATCAGAACTGATGCAGAAAAAAATATACACAAAAATAAAGTGTAATGGAGAGACTAGAGGGAACTGCTTGAAAATGTAGAGCTGTGCTCCAGTAGCCATGTTTCTTGAAGATGACGGTATAATGATGTAGTTTTCGCAATGTAACTGTGTGACTGTGAAAACTTTGTGTCTGATGCTCCTTTTATCTACCTTTTCAACAGACGAGTAAAACATACAGATTAAAAATAAATAATAGGGAGACATATGTTAAAATAAATGTAGTAGATTGAAATGCTAGTGATCAATGAAGAGGACGGGGGGTATGGTATGTACGAACGTTTTTCTGTTTTCTTTTTCTGAATTGATACAAGTGTTCTAAGAAATGATCATGATGAATATACAACTATGTGATATTATGAATTACTGATTATATATGTAGAATGGAATGATCACATGGTAAGAATGTTTTTGTTTGTTATGTTTAAAAAATTTTTTAATTAACAAAATAAAATTTTAAAAAGGGGGCAAGAGAACGCTTTTGGGAGTGGTAGATATATATGTTCATTATCTTGACTACAGTTATAGTTTCAAAAATATATTCATATTTCAAAAATTATCAAATTATACATTTTAAAAAGGTACAGATTCAGTATGTCAGTTATAGCTCAAAGAAACTGTCAAAAAAAAGATAAAAAACAAAGCATTTGATTTCTGTTAAATCGTGTATAGGTAACAATTAATTTTCCATATTACTCACTTTCTGCCAGTGTGCCTGGCCAATCTAATCATCAGCTTACGTGCCTCTTCTGAGCTGCACTGCGTGTTTTTAACAAATGAAATTGGTTTCTCAAGTCCATGTTTCTCCAAAAGCTCTGACACACTGTAAGTGAAAGAAGAATTATTTAAAGTCTTGCTACCAAATTTAAAAAACAGTGTATGACTCAATTTTACATATTAAATTTATCCTCCTAAAATAAAGAAATTATATATCAAATCATTTCCCCCAATGACTTTTTTTTTTAACAGATGAACTTAATTGCATCTTTAAAATCAAATAGGTCTGGTATCTTGTTTCCATTGTTATACAACTCCTTATATCGTATTCATCAGCTTGCTGAACTGTTTCTTTTTCAGAGATATAGATACCATCCAAAAATTTTTTTATATACTTGTTTTTCACTGTTGTGGCTTGCTGAATCAAAGCAACTGAATTTGATACAAGTTCAATGTCATTTCCTTCAAGAATTAACTCATCTTTCTGGGCTTGAGATACTGAACAGGCAACACCCGGCCTCATCCGAACCCTGCGGATATATTTTTCACCCAAGAAATTTCGGATTTCAACCAGAGAACCACTCTCCTGAATAACAACGTTGATGGGGAAGTGAGCATACCCAGACCTCATCTTGTAACGGAAGCCCAGTGTAACACCCTCGATCGTGTTCGGTACATGACTACAGATAGTGCAAACCGTAGCCAGCTCCTTTCTACTTCCCCACCATTTGTCCACCCCAAGCCTCTTCTTTATCTTCCCAAGTAGACTGAGTTCTACACTGATATGATTGAAGTCCCTTCGCAGGGTTCACCAGGGGCCTTGACAATAACTGTGCGTCCCTTCAGCGTGATGTCAACATTTTCTGGAATGTTGACAGTCTGGTTGCTGAGAATGGTCTTCATTTTCGCAACAAATGCGGCAAAGAGAACCCCCCCATTGACTTTTAGTACAATATACTTGGGCTAAGTGATATGAAAAAAAAAAGCATGTGATATCTCTATCTCACAATCTTTTTTTGCAATTTCATTCTACTCTAAAACCATCAAGTCAATTAAACCAAGTCTATAATTTCAAATACTCACTGGGATTGTTAAGATTTACTTAACAATCCCACTGAGTATCTGGTTATAGATCAGGCTGCTGGAAAAGTTACAAGCAAATGATTTTTAGAACTGAAGGACTCCAGAGAGATCATAGGGCTCAATTCTCCCTTAAACATCATTTTCTAAGAACAGATGTGTCACAGTTCTTTGGGTCTCATATGGATCTTCCCGAGATGACCAATTCCATATTCATCAGCACCGTTTATGCCTACACATAGTCGGTCTCACCGAATCTCATATTTACGAATTAATCACCATGCATGGCATGGTTGGACAGTATTTAGTAACTATGCAGATAACTATTCAGATTTGCATGAAATGAATCTGTACTGACCTAAGTTACCAAGCTTTAATCAAACTATACTGAATTTTTCAGGGATGTTGGGGAAGAATAGGTAACAAGACAATCTATAGTAGGAAAAGCCTGATTTATTAAATATTTTTCAGGAAATACAATGGCATCACTTTCAGAAAACGGAGTAGCAAATATTGGACTAGGTAATAATAAAGATCTCTAAGGAAAGAAATTATACAGTAAATTATTTATGAAACTCACACATTCTGTTCCCTTAAATAAAATTTGAAATATTTTTAAACTAAAGTCCCTTAATTTGAATGACTACCACTTCTAGTTAGTAGACTACAAATTACTATAGTTTAAAATATATGCAACCATTTACATAAGTGATGTGATTGTCTATAATCTCAATAATTATACAATGGAAGAACAAGGTTTATATTTTTCTTTAAATTTTATTTTTAATGCACATATTTAAAAACTACACTCATATTTACACAGACATATAAAAACAAATATTTGTAAATAATATTAGACTTTCTAAATGGCAAACTGGGAGGATTTCAAGCTCCAAAAGAAAGTTTAAGGTGTCACTATGACAACAAAGAAGTTGTCATTGAGTTATGTCAGACTTTAGTGCAATATGAAAAAGTCCAGATATTCAAATGTAATTTGTCCTGCAGTGTAAAGATAGGGGTATAATAAACATTTTGGTAACAGGTTCAATGCTTGCTGTAGGAATTAACATTGTTTGTAAACTTATCATTGATGAAGAACATTCAATGCTTAATCTAATATTAATTCCACAATCTCATGAGTTAAACACTAAAGAACCCCTAGGCGCAAATCACATAGCAAGTAAGCGGCAACATGTGGATTTGAATTTAGGCTTATCGTCTTCAAAGCCCATATTCTTATTCCTTTACTATGCTACCACAGTAAGCTGGCAGTGTATTTGTTATCGAGAAAATGCATTCCCAAGAAACTCAAGCAAATAGGTCAGAATGACTATGGGCAGACTTAAGGTAACATTTTCTTAGAAAGACCCTGTTAATCAGCACAAAGTCAAAAGATTATTTTTCTCACCTAAGAATTTGTTCCAGTTGGTCTACCATGTCATGAAGAGCTGCGGTTGATTCTGTCTTATGACTAAAGGGGTTAAAAAAAATATTGAAATTAAGTTTTAAAAGTGGTTTTTACATAAAATAATAATCTCAATTAAGTGCAAAAAGGGAATCATGTTCCCCTATACTTCAGCATCTTTCATGTCTCAAGAGATTAGGATAAAAAATATGGGAGACACCAATATCTTCTCTTACAGATTTGCCAGTTTCTAGTTTTCGGTTCGGTTCTGCTTGATGGCAAAAAATAAATAATCCATCGGCCCTTTTTTTGAGCCTGAGTTAAGGGTAAAGCCTTCATTTATTATTCTTCTTTCAAACAAATAAAACAGAAGAGCGCAATCCTGTATGTTGACTGTCTCCTAGGCCTGTCCACACCATTCTCCGACCCCTGGGGAGTTTCTATTAAGATTCTGTGTCCTCGGGGGAGTCCTCCATGTCATAATTTCCTCTGCCCAAGGGAAACAAGTGCATTTCACCATTAAGGAACCAGGAAGACATAAACCCATCAAACAGATAATCCCAAGCAAGCAGTGGAGGTAATAAGCACACCCTTTCTGTGGAAGAAAGTGGACAGGAGACTAGGAGAAAGACAACCATGGCTAAAATGATTAGGTGCAAACATGTGGCTGGTAGGGCAGATTTAACATGGCCCAACTATGTGCCAGTGAATTCAGGTTCTCAGTAGAAAAGCTCGGCAACTGCTACAGAAGCCTCTCTGAGCCTAGGTGACCTCTGCATGCGCACAGCAGGAATGCCCCCAAAAGAGCACCCCCACACCCCCACTTCCAGGTGCCTGCCGATCCAACACCCAGTTGGATTTAGCAAAATCTTAGGATTTTATTGAAGAAGAACCCAAATAAAAATACTTGTCTTGGTTTGGTAAATGTAAAACGTCATGACTTGGCTACAAAAGCCTCATTAATTTAAAATTGCCAATCTGACCTGATGTAAACCTATGTGGCATTACTCCATACAACTTGCAAGGATTATCCCATCTTTTTGAAAGACTGTAAAGTCCTTCAAAAGGTCGTTTATCAGACCTAATTTCCATTAACATTTACATTCAGTAATGATATTTTTAAACTGTCATTTTGTAGCATTCAAACGTTATCCATTTGAAAGACCAATGCTCTTCCCTGGAGATCTGCCACTCACAACCATAATGGCTAAGATTCTTCAGTCAGGTGGGAGGTGCTGCCTAGTAAGATGCACAAAATTTTAATTAGCTTAAATAAATGATTTTTTCATTTCCTAAATGGGACTAGAGAAAAATATAACTTCCATTTTGTAAATAACTCTTTCAATAACCGAAAATAAACAACTAATCACAGGAAGAACATAAATTGACAAACTTGGCATGAATAATAAAAGAACCATAGAAAATACTTAAAGTCCTTCTATTTTACCACCAGGTTAATCTGTAATTACAAATTCCTTATAATATTGTAAATGTGAAAAGCAATCATTAAGGAATAGATGGAACAATAAAAGTAACAAGCTAACTCTTTGGTTTATACTGGTTTATATATACTACAAAAATACCTGTTAAATCAGAAATCATTCATCTGAGGCCAAGAAAAGCTTCTAGTACACATACTCAAGAGAGGCATTTTTTTTTTTCACACATTATCTTATTTATTCAGATAGCAGCCTGATCACACATGGTCCAACAATACTCAATAATAAGCCAAACATAGTCAGATGTTAAAGATTGGTCTTCAAATATCATAGCCAATGATGCCACGCGTGCCTATGATCTTGCCGATATAAAACCACATCCACACCTCAGTGGCCACCAACCCATTCAGCAGAGCTTCCTTAACTGTGAGCTGTTTGAAGTTACCAGTTTGAGCACTATTGACTATTTTTTTTAGGCTCTGAATAGCTGTAGGGATCTCAGCAGGGGTAGGAGGAACCAGCTTAACCTTGGCATAATGCCAAAATGTGGCCCATGGAGGCTTCGAGTAAGTCACAGCAGCGTTGGCCAGCGCCAGAGCCTTCTCAGCAAGGTTTCGGACAAACTGGGCCATGACTCTAGGATGAGAGGTATTTCTTAACATACACAGTCTTTGGAAACAAATACACTGATTCCCAAACTGGAATATCTAACATCAAAAATGTTCTTTTAACATCATCATTCCATGAAGCCTCTTATCTCCTAGTGGAAGGCAAACTACTGTTTAAAAAGTAACAGATAAACTCTGATATTTAGGTGTTTTATTTTATTGGAAAATCAAGTCTGATACATTTATTTTTTAAATTGCACACTTCAGCTGGAAGTAAATTATTTTGCCATATTAATTGAGGAACCAAAAATGAGACATCAAGCTTACAAAGGAACAATTTCCTCCTCTTATCAAACCCCTAGCCTGACCCAGAAAGGAAGAAACTCCCCAGTTCTCCTGCTTTCTAGGAAATTAAGGAAGGACTTTCTGCATCTCACGCTGCCCTCTGAAGAAGTGTAATCTGACTATGGACACCTGACATCCATTGGATTGAAGATTTTTAATACTGGGCAGGATGTTTTGGTCCACATCTGTCCAGATGATCCTGAGCTGCCCCACAGCTCAAGATGCCGCAGTGCTCAGAGACATACTCGCTACAGCGTACGGTGCTGTACTGGGGTGGGGGGCAGCCTGTTTGTACCTCCACAGGCTTGGGTAACAAACTGATTCCGAGTCTATTCTGATTTACCTTTCCCTCCACGAACACCCCAAATCTAAACCGAGGAAGGGAAGCATTAGATCCTCCTATTGTCTCCATTTAGCTTCCCCATTAATAAGGCTGATAGATCAGTTCTCATTTGGTGGGGATCAGTATTTCTTCACTTAAGAAATAAACCAGCTGCTTACACATCAGGCAATTTCCCAAGGATGCCTACAATGAAAGGCTTGGTTTGTCAAAAAAGATAATTCAGATCACAGAACAAGAGAAACACGGGGAAGCAAAGAGCTATTCATCTGTTACAAGTCTATCATACCCCGACATTAACAATGTTCATGAATCATTGTATGTTTAAAAACGTGAAGAGGTTTATGACCCTTTGGATCCCTCTACTTTAGAGCACTATGCCCCACCTGTCAATTTGCTCTACCCTATGACACTATTTTTCAGAGTGACCAAACCAGTTGATTTGTAGAACACTGTACATTCTGTATTTGGCAGTCTGTCTCTTCATGGTGCTATTTAACAGTTACTGGGAAATACTTTTGTGCCACGTGAATACCCTGCTGCCCATCAGTCTCTCATCTGATTTCAGTACAATGAGTGATGGCAGGAGACTTATTTCATAGGAGGCTGCAAAATTGGTGATTTCTATCATTTGTTTCACAAAAAAATAAAATTTTCTTGAGAGGGAAAAGAAGGACAAAAGCAGACAGGGAGAAGAGAAAAAGAGGATGCAAAGGGAAAGAGAAAGAGAGCAAAGAGGCCTTCTTGTCAACGGTCTCACTTGGCAGACGCGAAACTGATGGCTGCAGGGACTACCAGCCTTGGCTGAGGCCACACGGGCACAGGCAGGTCCTCCGGCGCCTTGTCCAGAGTTCTTTCACGTGCTAGAATTAACTTCCCTAGATGAGAAACTTATAATACATGCTAGATTTTAAAACAATGGTTAGATGATTACTGTTATCTGACTTCCAAAGAATGAATATAAATTTGATTTGCATTCAACTAAATAACCTAAAAAATATTATATAAATTATCTTTCAAACTTAAGCCCAGTTAAGAACTACATCACCACTTAAATGAACTGATTATACAGCGGCAAGAGGCAAGACCCACTATGTAATTTTATGAGCTTCTATGTAATTCATAGAATACAACTGGCCTACAAATAATTACAATGCTGAATTAAAAATACACAATTCAAAACAAAAGACATGGTATTAAGTATTCAGTTAAATAGTTTTTTTGTTGTGATAGTGGTGGTAATATTTTTGTTTGTTTTTTAATGGATAATTATCAAAATTGACAAAATTACACTGACTTCTCATATATTGGTAGAAGAACAAAAGTCTGTCTCTATGCAGCAGGATTACAGATGATTTTATTTTTTCTTCATTATATTTTTTCATATTCCAAAACTCACTATAATGAACATTCTGGGAGAAGGAGAAAGGCAACATTATTGCTTAAAGTGTTAGAATGAAAAAACACAGCAACACCAGATTGTCACCCTCTGGACACTTACCCACAGCCTCGTTGTGGCAGACATTCTAGTATATCATAACAGAGAGAGAGCTGGTCATTTCGCTCACAGCTGTAGATGCACTCTAGTGCTAATGCCATCAACTGGTCTTCATCAGGAATAATTTTCTGCTGTAGCTAGAAAAACATAAAGCATGTTGTCAATAGATTGACAGTCAGTATTTCCATATCCCAGCGCCACTGTCAATAGAATATTAAATAGTGCAATTAATCAACTATAAGAGCAAATCTTGACTTTTATTTAGCTTTTAGGGTCTTTAATAATTCTAAATGAAATCACACTCTAGTTACAGGATCAGCCAGAAAAGATCATTTGGAACCCATAAGTTCTGCATCTGCTAAAAACATACTCTTCGATTTATGATCCATTCAAAATAAAATAGGAGAAACACAATGAATTACAAAGGCAATTCATTAAAAGCATTTGTAATTCTAAAACCAAATTTTACTTGTTTCATTCAATTACAAAATATGTAAAATAGCTAATATTCACAGGTATTAGACCTGCTTTTTTTCAATGTGCATTATATATTGAAATATTTATTTAAATATACAGTATTGGCATTTTATTCAAAAGAATTCAGCTTGAAATGCAGTCATACACTTTTTTAACCACACCACCACAGAGAGCACAAAACACACTCCGTGCCTATGACACAGAAAGATGGATACTATGTATAGCATAGTATTTCTGCATAAGATGTATCATTGTCCATGGCAAACCAGGGATTCCCATTCTTGGAGCATTTTCTAGGCTATAAAAATCAACTTGATTTTTTTCTTCTAAGCTTCCTATTATAGACTTCAGGGGCAGTTTGTTAAAGATTGTAAAAGTTTAAAGGTTGTAAAGAGTTTAAGCCCTCTAGAGCCAAACTACCTCAGTGCAAATTCTGGCTCTTCCCTTAAGAGGTTTTGCAGTCAGGTTACTTAACAGACTTGAGCACTGTTTTCCTCATCTATCAAACTGGGCAGCTAGCTATAAAGCCTCCCTAATAGGGTCACGGTGAGGATGAAATAAATAACTACATGAAAATGTTTATAAAATTAGCACCACATAAAAACAGAGTGAAAGTTTGAGACTATTCTCTCAGAGACATTGTTTTAAAATATATTTTTATTGACAAAACAAAACAACATAATATATGAACATTCCATTCTTGAGGTACAATCAATGACTAATAATATCATCACACTGTTGTATATTCATCCCCACAATCATTTCTTAGAACATGTACATCACTTCAGAAAAAGAAATGAAAAGAAAAAACTCATACATACCATACCCTTTACCCCTCCTTCTCACTGACCACTAGTATTTCCATCTACTCAGTATATTTTAACCTTTGTTCCCCCTATTTTTTCTATACCCCTTACCACTCCCTTTCATTGATCACTAGTGTCTCAATCTACTCGGTTTATTTTAACATGTTCCCCCATTATTTATTTATTTTTAATCCATATTTTTTACTCATCTGTTCATACCATAGATAAAAGGAGCATCAGACACAAGGTTTTCACATTCACAGTCACGTTGTGAAAGTTATATCATTATACAATCATCTTCAAGAAACATGACTACTGGAATACAGCTCTTGGAGACATTTTTAACAATAAAATAAGCTTAAGATCAGTTCCATAATAATGATCTACTGGCTTTCAACATTTTAGTAGAAACTATCAAACAGATAGGAAAGAAGATGTCAAACAAAGGCATTTTCTCAGTTGAAAATCACTACATCAATGGATGTAAAAAAGGAGCATTCAAGGTTATCAGGGAAATAAAGTATAGTTTCCTAAACCAATTGGGTTAAAGGATTTTAGATATGTCTTCAAGGAATTACAAAAAACATATCATGCATTTGACATTAACATCTGACAAAGAGTTTTCCAAGGTTGTGAAGTAGAAACCTGGTGAATGGGGACAAGCAAGGCATAATAACAAAAAGTGTTATTAATTAATAAACATAACTAACTTTTCCTGATTTCTTACTTTATAAATCCTCATAATGATCCTATAAGATTAGCACTAGTATTATTCCACTTAACATTAAAAGAAAATGGCAGCATTGCCCATAACTTGTCTAAGGTTGAATTAGTAAGCGGTAAATCCAGGATCCAAATCCAAGTAACTGGCTCTAGAGCCCAAACCCTGCAATACCAGTTCTCATGATTTTGCAGAGGAATCATACATGCAGGAACAAGGTAAAAGATGGAGGACAGGTATGGTGATAAACAACTCAAATACAGCAAGAATATATCTCAAGAAACTTAAGAATTCCTTTTTTGCAACACATTTGCTGCCAGAACACAGGTGCAGTGAAAACATGCTCTATCTTAAGCCAAAAAGGGAAAGGAAAAGACTCATATAAACATTGTCGTTATTGGACACGTAGATTCAGGCATGTACACCACAAATGGCTGTCTGATCTACAAATGTGGTGGAACTGACAAAAGAACCACTGAAAATTTTGAGAAGGAGGCTGCTGAGACGAGAAAGGTGTCCTTCAAGTATGCTTGGGTCTTGGATAAAGCAAAAGCTCAAAAAGTGAGCATGGTATCACTGTTGATATCTCCCTGTGGAAATCTGAAACCAGCAAGTATTATTATGTGACCATCCTTGACACCCCAGAACACAGAAACTTTATTAAAAACATGAATACAGGCACAGGTCAGGCTGACTGTGCTGTCCTGAATGTTGGTGAATTTGAAGCTGGTATATGCAAGAATGGGCAGATCCAAGAGCATGCTCTCCTGGTTACACACTCGGTATGAAACAACCAATAGTTAGTGTTGCCAAAACGGATTCCACTGAACCACCTTACAGTCAGAAGACAGATGAGGAAATAGTTAAGGAAGTCAGCATTCTACATTGAGAAAACTGGTACAGCCCTGACAGTAGCATTTGTGCCAATTTCAGGTTGGAATGGTGACAGCCTGCTGGAGCCAAATGTTCACATGCCTTGGTTCAAGGGATGGAAAGGCACTGGCAAGGATGGCAACGCCAGTGGAATCATGCTGCTTGAAGTTCATTCTGCCACCTATTCGTCCAGCTGACACGTCCTTTTGTCTGCTTTTTCAGGGTGTCTACAAAATTGGTGGTACTGGTTTTGTGCCTTTGGGTCGAGTGTTCCCAAACTGAGCATGGTAGTCACCTTTGCTCCAGTAAACATTACAACAGAAGTCAAGTCTGTTGAAATGCACCATGAAGCTCTGAGTGAAGCTCATCCTGGGAACAGTGGGCTTCAATGTCCAGAACATTGAAAAAGATGCTTGTCATTGCAATGTGGCTGATGACAGCAAACTGACCCACCAATGCAAGGAGCTGGCTTCACTGCTCAACTATCCAGGCCAAATCAGTGCTGGCTATGATCCTGTGCTGGACTGTCACAAAGATCACACTGCTTGAAAGCTTGCTGCACTGAAGGAGAAGATTAATCTCCATTCTGGCAAGAAGCTGTAAAATGGCCCCAAATTCCTGAAATCTGGTGATGCTGCCATCGTTGATATGGTTGCTGGAAAGCCCGTGTGTGTTGAGAGTTTCTCTGACTGTCCTCCTCTGGGTTGCTCTGCTGTTCATGATATGAGACATACAGTTGTTGTGGGTGTCATCAAGGCAGTGGACAGGAAGGCTGCTGGGGCAGGGAAGGTCACCAAGGCTGCCCAGAAAGCTCAGGAAGCTACATGAACATTGCCCATAACACCTGCCATCCTAGCCTTAACCAGTGGTAGAAGAACTGTTTCAGAACTGCTCGTCTCAATTGGCCATTTAAGTATAATAGCAAAAAACTGGTTAATGATAACAATGCATCTGAAAACCTTCAGAAGGAAAGGAATGTTTTGTGGACCATTTGTTTTCGTGTGGTAATTTTAAGTACTTAAGTTTTTAAAATCAGTACTTTTTAAGTGGAAACAGCGACCAAAAATCTGTCACAGAATTCTGAGACCCATTAAAACAAAGTTTGATGAGAAAAATAAATAAATAAAAGAAATGTAAAAGCTGAAACCAGTTTCAGTCAAACAATTTGGGAAACCACCTGAAACAGAAAGCAGAGACTCCTTGATGTTTTACTTGAATCCTGCTTCCTGTAATTCCTTTCCTCAGACATTAAAGTGCCATTAAACAGCCCACAGACATGGAATTGCCCTACAGTTCACCTTCAATCATGTCCTCAAAGTCTTGTGTTAACAACCTGGAGCAGCAACTCAATGTGAAAGATGAAGAATAAGTTCTTCGTCTTCCTTTCACATTCCTCTGTGGCCTGATGCTAACTGACACTTGTGGTCCTAAGGCCCACTACCATTCTACACAGTTTATTTCACTACCATTCTACACAGTTTATTCCACTACCATTCTACACAGTTTATTTCGCTACCATTTTACAGTTTATTCCACTACCATTCTACACAGTTTATTCCACTACCATTCTACACAGTTTATTTCACTACCATTCTACAGTTTATTCCGCTACCATTCTACAGTTTATTCCGCTACCATTCTACACAGTTTATTTCACTACCATTCTACAGTTTATTCCGCTACCACTCTACACAGTTTATTCCGCTACCATTCTACACAGTTTATTCCACTACCATTCTACACAGTTTATTTCACCAAAATTAAATTACTTGACTTTTCTTAAACATGCTATTAACCTGATTACGTCTCCCTTGTTAGTCCACTCCTACCTGGAATGTCTTCTAAATAACTTAGCCTTGCCACATTTAAAGCTTGGCTAATAATCCAGTTTTACCTCCATTTGACTTCAAATTCTATTAAACTTCTGAAATGTTTACAGTCCCAGGCACATGCTGAAGAAATGCTAGTCCAATGAATAAATTCTCATACTACTCTCCTATATAAATCCCGCTCCTCTCTGTATCCCTGTGGTATTTTGTTCTCTTCTTACACCATTCAGCATATCTTTCTTGTGAATCCCTAAAGCTCAAATTTCAAAGAAACTTTGCATTCTAGCCCTGTTAGAATCCCTGCAAGTTTTCCAACTTCATATAATTGAAAATACACTTCCTCTTGCTTCCACCATTTGCCCCATCTTGTGCCAACAGAAAAGAGTTCCTAAAGAGATAAAGAAATGACTCTTCCCCACCATGGGCAGCAGATTATCTTCCAGGCCACAGATAGCAAGGTCAACTGCAAGAGAATCATGATTAAAAAAATAATAATAATAAAATTCTTCTAATTATGACCTACAAACCAGAAATTAACAAATGATAGCCAGTATATCTGGATATCCGCCCAGAAACAAACAATAAAAGAAATCAGTGAAAAAGAATACAAAATGAACACATAAAATCAGAAACTTTCATCCATACAAACAACAAGCAATTTGAAGAAATAAGGATAGAGAAAATTCCATTTGTAGAAAAACAAATATTCAGGAACAGCTGCAAAAACCCCAGGCAGTGGCGGGGGTTGGGGGGGGGATATACTATCCTTACTAAACAATTAAAATGGACTCTAAAGTCTCTATAATTAAAATGGTGCACTACTAATGCATGAATGGAGAAACAGACGAGGAGAGTAATATAGAAACTCCAGAATTAGACCAAAATAAATAAGGAAATTAGGTATATGACACAGGTAGCATCTCAAATCACCCAGGTGAAGAAAAACTTTTTAATAAATGGTGCTGGGGAAATCTAAAATTAGATCCATATGTCATATAACACAAAAGAATAAACTAAAAACATATTAAAGGATCTAAAAGTAAAAACAAAACCATGCAAGAACTAAAGGAAAATGTGGGTGAATTCTTCTTTAACCTTGGAGTAGGGAAAGGTTTTCTAAGCATGACTCAAAACACAGAGGCAATAAAAGACTGATCGATTTGATTACACAAATTTTTCTTTTTAATTTACATAACCTAACATACCACAAACAAAGTTAAAAGACAGGTAAAAGACTGGGAGAAAATAACTGCAACATACACAACAGACAAATGCTAATAAGACCACATATAAAAATTTCTAAGATTTATGGTACAAAGGGACAAAAAACTGAGAGAACAATAGGAAAAAAAAATAGAAACAGACCATTCACAAAACAGAAATAGAAATCTCTTAAACATATGAGAAAAATCTTAAAACTCACTTATAATTAGAGAAATGCAAATTAGCACAACACCAAAATACCATTTTTCACATATTAGACTGGCAAAAATTAAAAAATATGACAACAAAGTCTGACCACAAGTCTTTTAGGAAACAGGCACACTCTCTACATTGGTAGTGGGAATGCAAACTGAAACAAGCCTTCTGGAGAGAAATTTGTCAATACCAACACAATTTTAATATTATATATATATATATAATAATATATATATATACACACACACACATACACACTTGCCAACAGACCCAATACTTGCCAACAAACCCAATAGTCTTGTTTTGGAAATATACCCTGAAGAAACACAACAAGTACAAAAATACATATGGACAAGGTGACTCATCGCTACATGGACTGCAACTGCAAAGTACTTGGAACAGCACACATGCCCATATCTGGGAAGCCAATGAGTATGATTAACTGAGTTTTATTTGGATTATATTTTAATTTATATGACCAAACATGACAAGGGATCACTGTATTGAATAGTGAGTGCACTGTAAGAGGCACTTCTCAATCCCCAAGGAGCAAAAGCCAATAGAAGGGAAGCAGAAAACTGCAGCCAAGAGTTTAAGGTGTTAAAGAAAGCTTTCAGCCAATACTCACTGCTGGGATAGGAGTTCAGGATTTGCCAAAAAGGGGACTAATAAACTTTCAATGCTTCCAATTTAGAATTCTGAAGGTACCCCCTAGGAATAGGGGAAAACAGGAAATACGGCAGTCTTTTTGAAATCTGAAACAGTTCAATCCTTAATCAGATTAAAATAATCTTCACTTTCTATAATAACCTGTCAAATTAATAAAAAGCTGAATCTAATCCAAATCTATATCTAAAATGCAAATCCAAATCTGAATGCCAAAGTTAAATATTTTTATGAGCTTTTACAATTTTTCGAAAACAAATTCAGTCCAAAAGCACGAAGCACAGCAAAAGATATGACCAAGAGAAAAAGCACAGAATAATACATACATAAAATTAAGTCAAATACTAAAGTTATCAGACACAGACTTTTGAATAACTGCAATTAATATGGCCAAGAGTATACATATTTTAAACTGAAATATGCTATAAATAAAATTAAGAATGAAATAGATAAGTAGAAAACAGACTATACAGAGCTGGAAAGGGGATTAGTAATCAGGAAGATAAGTCCACTGAAGATATCCAGTCTGAGAACCAGAGAACAACAACAAAACAGAAAAATAAAGAATAGGAGAGAGACATAAGGGGCATCATGAAAATGAATACCATAAAATAGGTCAGAGAGATGCAGGAAGAGAACATATTTAAAGAAATAATGATGAAAATTTTTCATACCTCATGTAAAATAGTAAGTCACAAGTTCAAGAACCCTTGTTAACCAAGCAGAATAAATGCAAGGACATAGATAGAATTATCAAGGGGAAACTGGGGAAATGGAAGCCAGGGGATAATGGAATGACATCTGTAAACCGTAGAATTCAACTGCCAATCCAGCAATCTACACACAGCTAAAATATCCTTTGAAAATGAAATGAATTAAAGACCTTTTGAGACAAACAAAACAAGAGAACCCATTGCAGGCAGATCTAAACTACAAGAAATTCTAAAAGTCATTCTTAAAGTAAAAACAATATGATACTGCACATAAATATATAAATGAAAGGAATGAAGATCAAAAAAAAACAGCACAAATAAAATATAAATATAAAAGTATAAATCAATAGTATCTTTCTTGGGGGTATAACATTTGGAGAAAAAATGTACAACAATAACAAAAGGGGGAGGATAAATGATGTAAAATGTTCTAAGATATTTATGTTGGCAGGAACTGAGTGGTAAAGGTCATAAATTACATGAGACTCAAATAAGATAATTTGGCAATATCTCTTCTTATAGAATAACCATAAAAAACATAATTGAAGCACATATACTGGCAATTTAATAGAAAGAAAATAGAATTTAAAAAAACATAAATGGAAAAGAGAAAGAAACACAGAAGAGGTGGAATAAATAATAAATTTAAAAAGGTAGGCTTAAGTCCGAATCAAGAGGGAAAACATGCACAAAAACTGGAAGACGATATAAAAATATCATTTCTCCTCAAAGCAAACTACAAATTATATGAAGCCCGATCAACATCTCTAAAGATTTATTTTGGGGTATTTGATAAGCTGATTATAAAATATATAAGGAATTGCAAAGGAAAAAGAATAGCCAAGGAACTCCTGAAGAACCAGGTGAGAGGGCTTACTCTCCCAGATATCAAGATTTACAGTAAAGATAAAATTATTCAGACTATGTGGCACTGGCACAAGAATAAACTAATAGCCAAAAAAAAGAATCCAGAAAGATACCTGCATATACGTATTTGGAGGAAAGAATTTTCAACATGACAGTTCAATCAGATATCTACCAGGATATAAACAACAACTGCATCCCACCATACACCAAATCACAGGACCGTGAATCTAAACGTGGAAGGCAGAACGATGAAGCTAGTAGAACAAGACTCCCACCAGCTATAGGTGGCTATAAGCACTTCCCTAGTCCAAAGTGAAATCTGCTGTCAATATAAAATATACACAGAAATTTGAAGACATTGGAATAAAAAAAGATTGTAAAATATCTATTTAATTTTATATTGATTGCATGTTAAAATAATACTATTTTGGATATAATTGATTAAATAAAATATATTACTAAAATTAATTTTACCTGTTTTCTTTTTACTTGTATAAATATGGCTACTAGAAGATTTAGAAATTACATACACAGCTCACATTATATTCCCATTGGAAAGCACTGTTCTAAAGTTAGTACCAGACAAAATCCTTATGATCTTGGGATAGGAAAACAATTCTTCAACAGAACACAAAAAAAGTACCAAACAGAATGGGGGAAAAGATTAGTAAATAGGACTTTATTAAAATAAAGTATATCTTTTTAAGTACAAGTGGCAAAGCAGAGTAGGAATTATATCTAACACATAAAATTGACAAAGGGGTTAATTTCCACATTAGGGGACTGTACATTAATACCACAATGAGATACCACTTTGAACATACCATAATGGCTATAATTTAAAAAGCAATGCAAATATTGTCAAGCATGTGAAATAAAAAAAAAAAAAAGTTTATTGACCCCTGATGGAAACAACTCTGTGAAAACAGCATTACTACCAATACTGAACATAAACATACCTTAGGGACATAAAAATTTCATTCCTAGATATATAGCCAACATGAATGTATGTTTACTATATCAAGAGACACATAAAGGAAAATTCACTGCAACATTATTTATAATAGCCCAAAACTGAACACAACCTAAACAACTGATCATCAGTAGTAGAATGGACAAATAAATTGTGGTGCTGCAATGCAATTCACCAATGAAAATGAAAAAAACCATAGTTAAATGCAACAATATAAATGAACCTCACAAAAGTAATGTAGAATGAAAAAATCCAAATCATACAATATGATTCCATTTAAATAAGGTTCAAAAAGAGTCAGGTTCAAGACTTTCAAACTTTTGGAGAGAAAGGAGAACAGTAACTGGCCAAAGGCACAAAGGAGGGCAGTAACTGGCCGAACGAGGGCAATATGCTGGAAGGTTCTTGACTGAAGTTACAGAGACACAGGTGTCCCCCAAGGAAAATTTGTAGAACGGCACAATTCCTTTTGCAGTTTTCTGTGTTTACACTGTATTAGATTTCTAAGCTGCCACGACAAATTATAATAAATTGGATGCCTCAAACAATGCAAACTTATCATCTTAGAGTTAGGTAGATCAGGATTCCAAAATGGGTCTCACTGGGCTAAATCCAGCAGTGTGTTTGTTCTGCTTGGGTGCTCTCAGGAAAAATCCATTTCCTTGTCTTTTCTGGCTTCTGGCAAAGCCCATTTCTAAATGGTAAAATCAGCACACTGCATCCACGTGGCACCAGTCAGGAAAGGTTCAGTGCTTTTACAGATCCATATAACTGTACTGGGCCCACCCCAATAATCCTGGAAAGTCATACTTCAAGGTGCTAAACTCAATCAAATCTGTAAAAACCCATTTTTCTACGTGAAGTAAGATCTTCACATGTTCAGGTATTAGGATGTGAACACCCGTGGGAGCCACTATTCCACCTCCTACGTGCACTACACTTTCAGAATAAATATAGAAAATCAAAGCAGCATGCATAGGTAACTGCTCAAAGTTTGAAGTTAATGCATCATCCATAAGATGAACAATGCAGACCCTTGGATCATTCTGACTGACTAGAGAATTCCATTTTACTATTGTCACAGCGGTACCGTTCTTTTAACATTTCCCACATTTTTTCAATATTACTGTTTCATACACTGAGTGTTTTTTGTATTTTTGTCATACTTATCAATTCTCCTATATATAATTCTTTCCCCCACTCCAGCATTCCTTCTTACATCTCATTCTTTTGGACATAATTTCCCTATTCCTGAACACATCTTTGAATAATTTTCTTCAGTGAGGCTCTATAAATGAAAAACTTCATTTCCATTTAGCTAAAAACTCTTTTTGTTTTTACCCATGTGTGTGTGATAGTGTAGCAAGGAAAGACATACTGGGTTACAGATGTAGTATACTGAGATGGCCTAAAAGTTTTGAAGTTAGACTGCCAATGTTTCTGTCTTCACTCCACCACTCAGTAAGCACATAATACTGACTTCTGTGACTTTCTCTTATGTATAAATTGTGAATAATGACAGCTACATCTTAAAAGTTGTAAAAATTGAAAGAGTTAATACATGTAAAGTGTTTCAGGCAGTATATAACATGTAGAAGAATTAAATTAATGGTAAGCTACCATTAGCTATGGAGAGTTAATTTTCATTGGCATTTAAAAAATATTATTTCATTGTTTTCTGGGATCTACTGCTGTTGTTGAAAAGTTTCTTTCAGTTTAAAGGTTTTTCATTTCAAAGTAATTTCTGTTCCTGCTTACACTGAATTGTTTCTTACACTGGTTTAACTGTTCACAAGCTGCTTCTGCCTCCAGGCACATTCTGGGAGGGCCAAGTTTCTGGGTTCAGTCTTCCGGGCTGCCACCTGCGGACCCACTGGCACTGCCATACAGACACCCCAGGACGTTCCTTGGGGAACCGCAACGGGAGCACAGGCTGGATCCACACACACACGGGGTATGGGGTGCACAGGACCCAGCAAGAGATCTGAGGAAGATGGCTCTGCTGTTTTTACTAGTTTTTTTTTTTTAAAAATACTGTGGGGAAACAGGACTCTGGAGTGGCTTATGCCACCATCTTCGCTGACACATTCTACTCAATCTCTTGCTCATCCTTTTTGTGTTTTGTAAGCCATTTCCAGCAGAGTTTATCTGGGAGAATTCTGTGCAGTCTGAATGAAAGGAGTCTCTCAGAGAGGTTCTGCTTTTTGCAGCTAACAAACAAATTAGATAACACTAGCTCACATCCAATTTTATGACAAACCCTATAGTTGTATAATTTCAAACTGCAAATTCATGTCACACAAGACTGATATTATAAATGCACAAAAATGAAATTTACCCCACCCCACCTTCCTACATACACACACACATACACATACTCATATGCACATATCTCTAATTCGGAGTACTCACCAACATACACATGCTTTTTGTCTCCATGTGCCGAGGGGCATGCTTTTAGTTTCCTACACTTTTATCGAGGATGCAACCAAAAAGGACACTGGCCATGAGATTTTGTACACTTGTCCAGAGTGATGCCCTGATAATCCCAGAGTGATTTGAACAGTGAATAAAGAGCATTTGCAAAGTCCTCTTGGGGGAATGGTGAGAAAGGAGGAAAATTTAATTTCCCCAAGTGAGAATTCCTGATACTCTCACAAGCAGTGGCTCACAAGCAATAGGCTGAGCCCTCAACCTTAGGGTTTGTTCATATGAAATTTAACTTCACAAAGACAGGCTAAGCCTACTTAAACTTGGGCTTGTCACCCCCAAGAGAACCTCTTTTGTTGCTTGGATGTGGCTTCTCTCTCTCTCAGCCAACATGACAAGTAAACTCACTGCCCTCCCCCATCTATGTGGGACATGACTCCCAGGGGTGTGGACCTTCCCAGCAACATGGGACAGAAATCCTAGAATGAGCTGAGACTCAGCACCAAGGGGTTGAGAAAACCTTATTGACCAAAAGGGGGAAGAGAGAATTGAGACAAAGCGTCAATGGCTGAGAGATTCCAAACAGAGTCGAGAGGTTATGCTGGAGGTTATTCTTATGCATTAAGTAGACATCACCCTGTTATTCAAGATGTAATGGAGAAGCTGAAGGGAACTGCCTGAAAATGAAGAGCTGTGTTCCAGTAGCCATGTTTCTTAAAGATGATTGCATGATGATATAGTTTTTGCAATGTGACTATGTGATTGTCAAAACTTTGCATCTGATGCTTCTTTTATCTACCTTATGGATAGATGAATAAAACATATGGATTAATAAATAAATAATAGGGGGAAAAAATCTTAAAATAAATTTGGTAGATTGAAATCTAGGCTAGTGATCAATGAGAGGGAAGGGTAAGTGGTATGGTATGTATGAATTTTTTTCGGCTTTCTTTTTATTTCTTTTCCTGAATTGATGCAAATGTTCTAAGAAATGATCATGATGTTGAATATACAACTATGGGATGATATTGTGAGTTAATGATTATATATCAAGAATGGAATGATCATGTGATAAATAAATACGGAGGGAGGGAGGGAGGGAGACAGAGAGAGGGGGGAGAGAGAGAGAGAGACGGAGGGAGGGAGGGAGGGAGAGAGAGAGAGAGAGAGACAGACAGACAGACAGAAAGACAGACAGACAGAAAGAGAGGTCCTTGGCATTATGAAGATGTCTCAACTCTAATTCACCACTTCAGCGATTATCCTCGATCTCAAGACAAGTGATAAAATTCATGCCTCTACAGGGTTTCGAGACTGTAACTGCTCCAGCCCCTCCCACCTTATCTACTCCGAGAAGCCACTAGGTTTCTTCTCACAGACTCTTTCTCTGACTTTCACAACCCTCTTCACTTTTGGCTTATAAGAATTTCCCTTATTTTCTTATTAGCTCAGCTATGAACCTAAAAAGATTTTTTTTAATAATAGTATTAACGAGTATTTCTAAATAATTAGCACAGGAGTTTTCAGATGAACTACCATATTACCACAAATAGAAAGTGTGTGTTTCATCTCTATGTTTTTCTGAGTTTTCTATAGATTCTACAATAAATAAGCATTAAAGGAGAAAAGTCATTTTTAAAATTGCTCACTGAATAAGGTAATCAGAATAGAAACTGAAAAGTTGGTGCTTAACAAACTTATATTATATTGTGAATTTCCATTTGATAAAAGAAGAAATTTATATTTAAAGCAGTTGTTATAACCAAGTCTTTGCATCACAATCCCTGAGCATCTTATCACATGTATACACCAGGTCCCTACCCTTTGAATTCTGATCTATTACATCTGGAAGGAACCAAGAAAACCAAATTTTAAAGACATTCCTGTGGTTCTGATGCACAGCTCATTCAAAAATCGCTAGTTTAGAAGTTTGGAAGACAGCAAATAACATGCGAAGGCAGGAGATTTGTTCCCGGTTCCTCTTTATCAGGGACTTGCCTGAGTTTCTTCTCAAGTTCTGATCGCAACAAAGAGAAATGGCTCCAAATCAGAGGCAAGCGCTTTAGACGCCATAGAAGGGAGGGAGAGTTGGTAGTCAAAAGGCAAATGTGGTAGCCAACTTCAGTTATATATAAGGTCAAGTTTCTAGGTGCTTTACTTTATCATTGTGACCCTGCTCACCTGTGCTGTGGCTCCCAGGCATCTAGTCCCTCTCCCAGGGGGAGGACCTCCCTCCCTGCTGTGACCCTGCTCACCTGTGCTGTGGCTCCCAGGCATCTAAGTCCCTCTCCCAGAGGGAGGGCCCCCCTCCCTGCTGTGACCCTGCTCACCTGTGCTGTGGCTCCCAGGCATCCGTTCCCTCTCCCAGGGAGAGGACCCCCCTCCCTGCTGTGACCCTGCTCACCTGTGCTATGGCTCCCAGGCATCCGTTCCCTCTCTCAGGGGGAGGACCTCCCTCCCTGCTGTGACCCTGCTCACCTGTGCTGTGGCTCCCAGGCATCTAGTCCCTCTCCCAGGGGGAGAACCCCCCTCCCTGCTGTGACCCTGCTCACCTGTGCTGTGGCTCCCAGGCATCTAGTCCCTCTCCCAGGGGGAGGACCCCCCTCCCTGCTGTGACCCTGCTCACCTGTGCTGTGGCTCCCAGGCATCTAGTCCCTCTCCCAGGGGGAAGACCCCCCTCCCTGCTGTGACCCTGCTCACCTGTGCTGTGGCTCCCAGGCATCTAGTCCCTCTCCCAGGGGGAGGACCCCCCTCCCTGCTGTGACCCTGCTCACCTGTGCTGTGGCTCCCAGGCATCCAGTCTCGCTTTCTGCCCATTAACACCACATCTGATCATGGCACTTTCTCTGGCCTCTAAACGCGAGAAAAAGTAACTGGAGGCACTTTCTAACTGAATTTCCAAAAGTCACTGAGTGGTTCTACGTAGTTCTTTTTTCTTGTACCACAAGATACAACAGGGGCCTGCTCCTTTAGTCTTTGTCCTGGAATGAACGAGGCATGGAATAAAGTAGAATTCCACACACAGCTGATGTGTACAGTTGTGAGAAATGAGTGTTTGCTGTTGTAAGCTACCAAAATTTAGATGTCAGTTGCTGATGTTGCATAACTAACACAGAAATCATTTCCTCTGTTATATTATTACAAATACTTTCTGCAAGATTGACGAGAGATGCAAGGGTCATTCTTTTTATAAACAGTCAAGAAAAACACAGACAATGCTCCCAGCCCAATCTCATACAGAAAAACAAATAAATACAATTGAATGATGTAAAGCATCATAATGAAATGCAGTTTAAATCATCCATTCACTGTCCTGCCCAAATTGCTCTCTACGAGGCAGCAGGCTAGTCCCTGGTAATATAGAGGTGACTGAAACAGAGAGAAAACAAAGGAAAGAAACCAGGAGCTGATACTGGAGAGGGAAAAACAAACAGGTGAATGAAGAACCACAACACAGTGTGATAAGGCGAGTACCACGTCTTATCACAACATCAGATAAATCATGAAAAGCTTCAGAGTAGAGAGAACCTTAGAGAGGCAGCTCTCAAAAATTAGGCAGGGTGCAGGGCACGGTGGCTCAGCAGGCAGAGTTCTCACCTGCCATGTCAGAGACCTGGGTTCGATTCCTGGTGCCTGTCCATGAAAAAAACAGGCAGGCAGATGTTAAGGGACGTGGAGATGAACATCCGAAATAAAGGCAGAGAGCCCTGAAGGGTCCAGCGAGGGTGAGAAAGTGGCTATTCAATGTGAGTGGACCAGTGCATGCAAAAGGAGGCTGACGAGGCAGACTGGAAGCAAGAGCCCTTCACACCACAGAGTCAACAGTTACCCCAGAGGCTGGCAGCAGTAAGCCACGGGAGATTCCACACAGATCATGCCACAATCAGACTCGTGCTGAGGTGGCAGCACCAACAGAGAAGCCCAGAGGCTGGACTGGAAAGGAAGAGCACAGCAACACCACTGTTCCCTGTTCTGATGGCTTCGTACCTCAGTAAAGGCAAATGGCTAGATGCTTCATTCAAAAGGCGCATGCTAAATTGCCAAGTAAAACCAACAAAAAGCTGGCTATATACAAACGGTTTACAAGACTCCATGAGGAAGAAGAATCACAAACAAGATTACTGGAAAGAACTTAAAGTCATTTCTTCCTTTCTAACTCATAAAACATTCATATTCAATCTATACTGACTCTGCCACAGTATTCTACTATCATAAACAACCCACCCTCTGCTCACAGTAAACTATCTTAAATTTGAAATTTGAATTCTAAGTACAAATTGCATATGAAAAGATGGATAATTTTAAAGAGCCAATGAACAAATATATTCTAACAGACAATTTTTTCATAAAAGTCTCTAAAATTAAAGTTAACTGACCAATCTTTCCTTTCTATCTTGGTCGTTCTGGTCTACAACCATGTACTTACTGGACTTCAAATACTAACAAGCTAGTACAAAGAAGGAGACTTAGTTGGAATTTAGAATGGCTTCCCATTAAATGGCTTCTGCTTCAACCTCCATCTAACGCTTCGAACTTCATAGTAAATCGGTGCTTCCCGCGCACAGACCATCCTGCCTGAGGCCTCTCCAATACAGAGCCACTATCTCTTGAAACAGCATATTTGATCTGAGGCCAAATTAAGAGGTTATTTACTTTGCAAAAATATGCTAAGCTCACACAAAGAGAATTGATCATCCATCTGAAGCTTTTAGAAATATGAGCTATGAATAGTCAGAAGCAAATATGAGCTATTTACAAATAATTAATAACATCAATTTGCTTATCTGTGATCCTCTTATGAGAGCTTAAAGATTTTCACAAATATTTTCAAGGTCTCAAGGGCAGAACTCTTACTCTACAGCTGGGAGAGAACAGCAAAATGATTAAGGATACAAGCTTTGGAACCAGAAGATACACAAATGAATCCAGGTTTCTCCACTTACTGTGGGGCCATGGGCAATGACTTAACCACTCTATATACAAGTATCCTTTCCTGTAATATCAAGATAGGAAAAGTATATACCTCATAGGATTATTTCAAGGATTAAATGACTTAATACTTAAGTCATGTGCCTGCCCGAAGTAAAACTTCAATACTTAGCTTTTTGGTATTACCAGTTTCCAACACATAATCAACAAACTTTGGAATTAATCAAAGCAAACATAATTTTATAAACTTGCAAAACATTTTGGATTGTACTGTCAAAACATTTTAAAAGAATAAAATGACAATTATTTTTCTTTTGTTTACAGGAAAAGTATTTGCAAAGCCTATTATAAAAATTAATAAGCAAAATCTAATTGTGTAGAAAAGAAAGTTCAGACATTTTTAAGAACTTAGAGTTTCTACTTACATCTGGTTTGGAATGCTGAAATATCTTCAGTGGAAATTTTAAGTCCCCTTTAGCTAACATTACTAAATATTCTCTTAGCAGTTCATTAGCCACACCAGGAGACTGCTTCTCACAACGGTGAAGAAAAGGAACCATCCATTGATACGCACTGGTCACATACTTGTCCTCAGAACACTGAAAAGATAATATAACCAAAAAAACCAAGCAGTAGTTATTAAATTAAATCACTCACTATACCAGACAGATAAGCTCACAGATAAGCAAGCTGATGCTAAAGAGAGAGAGCCCATTTCCTTCTATGCTAGACCTCTTGTCACAACGCACATGCAGACAGAGGCCAGAGAATCACCTTCTGCCTGGAGCTGGTAGAGCTAACAGCAGAAATATCCCTGTGACCCACCTCCACAGGGCTGTAATCTGTTAGAGTTCCCAAGTAGCCTAAGCCCAGCTCTGAAAGGCAAATACAAGATTATTACTCATTCATGAAGCCCTCCAGAGTAAGAGAGGTTCTACCTGAGGGCAGGGGGAAGAGAAAGAGTGGAAAGCATGTCAGAGAGACTACAGACCAATAGAAAGAAAGAGAAAAAGGGAAAGGGACAAGTAAAAATAAGCTCCAGAAAAGGAGCCACTTGAGAATGGAGTCTGATCTATGAAGACCTAGGATTTCTCACTTCCTTTTCCTCTTTGTTTTCTTCCTTTACATCCACCCTTAGAAAACTATAAATGGCATAGATAAGTTTAATAAGTATCACAAAAATTACACAATCCCTTCTCTTGAATATCACAGGAGACACACTTGAATCTCTTAAAAGGAGTCCTATATATGGCACAAATAAATTTTCATCCAATACATTATCATGAAGAAAAGAAAGAAAAGATAGAGACAGAAGAGGTATGAAAAGTGGTATGGATAAGAAAGGGGTTAGATGATGAGAGGAAGAGAGAAAGGAAGAAAAGAAATAAAAGGCATGAGAGACGGAATGTCACAGAAAAAGAGAAGAGTTGAGGAAAAGAAAAGAGAACCCATGAGGCTGCCATGACTTCTACCCTCTCATCAAGCCCACTCAAAGAGCAGCCTAACGACTACAGGACTGAAAGAGCCCTTCCTGAAAGCCAGCACCAGCAGGACACCATCACTCTCACCTTTAAAGGTGTCTCTTTATACCCTGGGTTTAAGAGAAACCAGGTCCTGACTTTCAGAAGAAAGTACAAGTTGACCCAGTAAAAAAATATATATAAGCGTCGCTGGGCAAGTTCTCCTAAACGTAACCCTGAAGCCAGGACACTGCTGCCACATAACCACTCAGTCCTCAGACTCCAGTACTTTTTGCTTTTATGAGCCCTTGAAATATGTAATTGGGAATTTTAACACAATTATGGGTTGGAAGCAGGATTAATCCCACAATGACAGTCTGAAGGAAGGACAAGAAAATTACAAAAACAGCCTAAATTATTTTGGATATATTTAGTAATTTACCCATTACATTTGACTGGGAAAAAAAAATCAAGGAACTGTCCTTCATTTGCTAAGTTCTCATGTGTGGAGAACATTTCATCTTTGGCTTGGAGACACATATTACAATGTACATAGGCAACGCTTCACAAGAAAGTTAAAATAAAACCTACATTATTCATCAGTAACCTTAGTTTTTCAATGTCTTTCATCTGCTGGAGTTCTTTCAAGGTCAAGGTCAAGTCACCCCCAGCTTCATAAACCAGTGTTTCCAAAGTAACCAAATTATCACACAAAACCAGCAAACCAGGAATACTCCGCTCCATTCCAAGTCGAATAAGTGACAATGCACAATCAACCTAAAATTGAAAAGTGACAGTAAGTCCTTCAGAGTATTAGATCTTTCTCATATACTCAAAACTAAAATTTTTCAGTACAGAATCTAATTCTTTTTTTATAAAATCACGTTATCAGTAGCACATACTTCAATTTACTATGAAAACAGAGTTCTTTATTAAATATTTCAGCATCAATCTCTATCAAAGGAATTAAACACCATCAAGTAATACTGAAGACAAAGATAACAGAAACAATACTTTTAAATGTGTAAAGCATTTAAGCAGTTTACAAAGCAGTGTTACTTGTTTATTTAATTCTCAAGATACTATATTAACAGGCAGGAAAAAAATGACACAGCTAGTTAGTAATGATGCCAAATTATCCCTACTTTCACGATACCACTCTGGTTCTAAGGTTGCTTTTATAACTCCCATTCAGTTTCTATGCCTCCGCAGTGATCTCCATACAGGTTTACCATAAATATTTGTTGATGATAACTTGAGTACAAACACTCCTTCTCAGAGTGAATCCTTACCCTTCACTGACAGCAAGCCAAAGAATGGTTTTCCTGTAAATGCTCAATCAACAGCAATTTGACCCCACCCGCTTGATCATTTCCTCTGAATTATGGCAAAATTGTGTACTGTGGCCTCCCTCACACTAGAATGGCTCACTTTCTTATTCCTAGACTAGTCGATGATTTACTACTATGAGTTAAGCACATTCTAAGTGTTAGAAATACAAGACTGAATAAACTACAGTTTCTTCCTTCAAAGACCTCTCAATTTAGTAGGGAAAGACCATCCAGTAAATCAGTGAGTGAGGTTAACGGCTGTCAATGATTGGGATTTCAAAGAAGAGAATACACACCTGCCCAACATGGGAGTATCAGTTTTCCAAAGGAGGGACTACTTAAAACGAGCTTTAAAGGATCACAGGTGCTCTTTAGGTAAAGAAGGAAAAACAAAGGAAGAACAGCATGGAACATACACAATATGTTGTGAAAGTACAAGTAGGTCCATATGGATAAAGAGAAAGATGTGAAGTGACATGATGAAAAACATGGCTAGAGTACAAGAGAGGGGCCAGATCATAAAAAAATATCATTTGCAGTTTATTATGAAATACAATACCACAAAAGGATTTTCTACAGATTTTCTGCCTAAGTTTTTTATTTCCTTCCATATGTAGATTTACTGAAGGAAAACTACTCAGTAAATACTTATTGAATTATGAATGAAAGATGAATGATGAAAATAGACTGGACTAAAAATAGTAGATTTGTAGGAGAACTGCAGTTAGAAAAATCCTAACCGAAATACAGTGACTCACGTGTGTAATCACTAATTTGTTCACTCATTTGTTCACATGGTGCAGATACTTGTTGAACATTTCTTATGTGCTGAGGAAAAGATACAGGAGAGCAAAACTGAGGGAGTGTCACTGAAGACATAAAGGAGATGAATATAACAAGGAAATGAGATACCAGGAAGCAAAAGTGGCAGATCAGAGGAGGCGTGAGGAGGAGGGGAGGACAGAATATAACCTAGGTGTCTCATGTAAACAGTGGGGTACCACATGAGGCTCTTCATTAAGCAATGATTAAAAGAGCACATTTAGAGAAAGCAAAAATTAATTCTACATCAAACATACTGATTCTGAGGTGTTTAAGTAAAATAAAATAGCCACCTTCACTAGGTGATGCTGGAGAGAACCCTGTCCATGAAAGTACTTTCCAGAAGACAAAAACAAATGACCTCTCCAAGAAGATGGCGGAGTGAGCTAGAGTGAATTCACCCCTGCTCCATGGGACAAGACAGAACAGGGAGAGAAAGACAGGGACTGCAGTCCCAGGGGGATGAGTGATTATGGTGGGATCTTCAGCGATACTTGGGGAAGAGAGAGACCAGGGATTTGGGTGAGGAGAGCATGGTATGTTAGATAGGTTGGAATCACCAGGGGGGACAGCAGGAGGCGGAGATGTGTGGATTGGAGGGAACTGACCTTCTTCTTTTCCAGCCAGGCCCAGTTGGCTGGTTATGGAAACCTCCCTGGGGGCACCGGAGGCAGGCCTGGCCATCTGCAGCCTTCAAAGCCAGGCCTCTGGGCTCTAAGGGTGGTCGCCCAGCCAGATGCTCCAAGTAGCCGGCCCATCAGGTGCATATAGGGTAAATTCACCAGGCACCTTGGATAAGCTAATTGCCCCAGGCACTGCTTCCCTGTTCTGTGCCAGTATCAGCCATCCCATCAACAGGGACTGTAAGCACCCCCACCAAGAAAGCTGGATTTCTAGGTGACCACTACAGTCAGAAAGGGAGGGGCTGTGGGAGGAGTGGCCTCAGGAGTACCACCCCCTGGGCAGAAGTGGTAAATGAAGGCTGGCAAACTATTTGCCTCGGGTTTTTTTAATCCTTTTTAGCTCCTTTTTTAACTATATTTTTTTACTCTTAATATTTTTACCAGTAGCATTATGGCTGTTTATTTATATTTTTTATTAATATATATTTTACTTATTTATATTTCATGGATTTTTGAATTCTTATTTTTTGGGGTTTTTTTTATTTTGTTAGTATTATTACTATATTACAACATATTTGTTTCAACTATCCTTTACCCTTCTGTGGGCACCAGTCTAAGTTCACATCCAGTATATCTTGGGGTGTCTACTTCTGACTTTGGGGCCTACTATCATTGAGGTATGGGTTTTTCTTTTATCCTTTCACATTTCTATTATGTTTTTATTTATATATTTTTTTTGGGTGCATGGGTCGAGAACGAAGACCAGGCCTTTCACATGGTAGGTCGGCATTCTGCCATTGAACTATCCTTTCACTCTGCATAGCCTTTACCAGACTTGAAGTAGAACTGTACTCACTGCACGAGATCCACCCAGGTGATAGTTTGGCAGGGAATTACTGACAAACAAAACACAACAGGAAATCGTCAATGAAAAATCAAGTAAATCTGAAACATTAGACAAGTAAAAGGAAGCAACTTACAAAGTAAACTTACTAAGACAATCAAATGACCAGAATACAATAGAACATCACAAAGCATGTGAAGATCCAAACAGAAATGGGCCAACCAAATGGCCAAATCAAAACTCTGGAGAGGACACAGAATTTTTACAGACAAATAAAGGGTATCAGAAGGATAACAGAGGAGCATAAAGAAGAACTTGAAAGATCCAGGAGAAAAATGGCAGATCTCACAGAGATGAAAGATACAGTAGACCAAATTAGAAATACACTAGAGACATACAATAGCAGATTTGAAGAAGCAAAGAGAATAATAAGTGAGCTAGAAGACAGAACAATTGAACTAGAGGCTACAAAAGAAGAAACGGCAAGAAAGATGGAATTAACGCAACTGGGTCTTAAGGTAATGATGGACAACAAGAGTCGCACAATTATAAGAATTACTGGTGTCCCAGAAGAAAAAGAGAAGAGTTAGCTGGGAAAGTTAGCTGAAGATAAAATCAGGGGAAAATTCCCAAACCTTATAAAAGACATGAATACGTAAATCAAAGAGGTCCAACGAATTACAAACAGAATACAGCCAAATAAGTCCACTCCAAGACACATGCTAAACAAACTGTCAAATGCTGAAGAGAAACAAAAACTGCTGAAAACAACACAAGAACAGTGATTTACTATATACTAACTAGGGAAAGCACATTAAGACAAAGTTCGCTTCATCTCACCTCCGTCTCAACCACCATTGGCGGGCACAGTCTGCGGAAATTAAAGGTACCACATCACTTTAATGCTGGTAGGAAGTGGCCAGCAGACAACTACAACATGCTGGGCAGGATAAGAAAAGGACAGAGTCTACAGGCTTCACAGGAAAAGTCGAACAACCTGCTAGATCCCACCGTCAGGGAAAAGGGATGCTGGCTACTCTCTCCTACTCAGATGCAGGCCTGTGTGGTAAGGGAAAATGCAAGTGGGGTCTATAAAACCTGAGGAAATACTCCCCCGAACCCCCGAACTCCAAAATAAAGGTTCCACATAGGCAGAGAAAGAAACAGAAAAACAAGAACTGAAAAATTCTGATCAATTAAATGCAAAATTGATGCTGGAGTCTAGAATAAGTTGAACTGAATGTAAAGAACAGTTAAAGAACAAAGATACCCAGCGAGAAAGCCCTAGGGAAAAGAGTGAAAACAACATACAAAATAAACTATTTAAAGAAATCAAATGACCAGACATCAGCAAAATATAACAAACCACACTAGGAAAATGAAAGATATGGCCCAGACAAAGGAAAAAGCCAATACTTCAAATGAGACAAAGGACTTGAAACAACTAATTCAGAATGTTCAAACAGACATGCAAAATCTCATCAATAATCAAATTAATGAGTTGGGGGAAGATATAAAGAAGACATGGGGCTAATATGAAGAACTCAAAAGTGGGAAAAAGCAATTGACAGAATATATGAGAATAAAAGCCACAATAGAAGAGATAAAAAAAATTGGAAACATACAACAATGGATTTGAAGACACAGAAGAAGGGACTGGTGAAGTAGAGGACTGGACATCTGAAATCCAACACACAAAAGAAAATATAGGGGAAAGACTGGAAGAACACGAGCAGGGTTCCCAAGAATTGAATGACAAGATGAAATGCTGGAATATACACGTTCTTGATGTTCAAGAAGAAGAAGAGGGAAAAGGCAGAGGAAGACTAACAGAGGAAACAATCACTGAAAATTCTGGATCTCTTATAAAAGAAATAAAATCACACATCTAAGCAAAGCATACCCTAAACAGAATAGATCCAAATAGCCATACTCCAAGAGATTACTCATCAGATTCCCAAGTGTCAAAGACAAAGAGAGAACTGTGACAGCAGAGAGAGAAAAGAAATTCACCACTTATAAGGGAAGCTCAATGAGGTTAAAGGTAGATTTCTCAGCAGAAAACATGGAGCTGAGAAGGTAGCTGTATAATATATTTAAGATTCTAAAAGAGTCTTAAAGAGAAAAACTGACAACCAAGAATTTATCATCCTCACTGGGGAAAGAATGAAAGCTTTGTTCTAAAATGAAAAACCAGACAAGGACACAAACTGACACCATTATGATTTAACACTGTGGTGGAAGTTCAGGCCAGAGCAATTAGACAAAGGAAAAAAGGCATTCACATTGGAAAGAAAGACGTAAAACTCCCATTGTTTGCACATGACATGACTTAGGAATGCTTAAAGAGAACAATGATGGCGATTAAAGATACAAACATTAAAATGGTTTTACATGAGGTAGAACAAATGAATGTCAACATTGCAAGGGATTAAAAATGGATGGTGGGAGGAGGGGCCAAGATGGCGGTTTAGCAATGTGTGCGTTTTAGTTCATCCTCCAGAACAACTACTGAATAACCAGAAACAGTACATAACAGCTCCCAGAGCCACGATACTGACCGGACACACAGTGTACCCCAGTCTGGACCAGCTGGACCGGCTGCGAGTCTCCGCAACAGTGAGTTTCCCAAGCCGCGTCGGCGGGCGGCCAGCAGCCCCACCCCCACAGGCAGCTTTCCAGAGGGGAAGGAAAGACACTCTAATAGTAGCAGGGACTGAGTCCGATCAAACACCAATTGTGGCACTGATAAACACATTCTGACTACTAAAAATAGGCCCCCAGCTCGGGCGAAACTGGTCAAGGCAGAGGTCACTTATTGGTCTAACCGAAAAAGAGGAAAGGGGACAAAACGGAGGCATTTGTGGCTGTTTCTATGGAGGCTTCGCTGCTTCTGGATTCAGCGGCGGAACTACTCGGGCTGCAACTGCCCAAGGGATAGGCAGGAACAGGCTGCATTCAGGGATGTCTCCCACCTGCGCCTTCCCCAAGGGAGGGGTGAAAAGCAGCTCAGGTGGGATCCCTCCCTCAAGGAATTCAGACCCCAGGGCTGGGTAATTTGAAGCCATTAAAACCAGCCTACAACCTCTCCTCTGTCTCGACCACACCCCCAGCAGGGAGAGCCTTCCAAAGTTAAAGGAGTCACAACATCTTTTGCTGCTGGGACCCGCAGACAGACAAGCGCCACATACTGGGCAGGATAAGAAAAACAGAGCCAAGAGACTTCACAGGAAAGTCTTTCAACCTGCTGGGTCTCACCCTTAGGGAAAACTGACGCATGTGACTCCTTCCCCCCAATGGGAGGTCAGTTTAGTCCAGGAAAACCCGGCTGGAGTCGGTAATACCTATGTAGACCCTCCTAAAGGTGGGGAGGGAAAAGGCACCTTCCAAGCAGGACGAGAAACAAGAAACCAAGAACTGAAAAATTACCCTCTGTTAAACAAAATTTAAGCAACAGGCCCAGAAAAAGCTGAACTGAAGGTCAAAGAACAGATAGACAACAAACTCATCTAGCAAGAAAACCCTACGTAAGATAAGTGAAAGCAATCTCCAGAATAAACTAATTAAGGTAATTAAATGTCCACACGCCAGAAAAAAATAACAAATCACACCAGGAAAACTGAAGATCTGGCCCAGTCAAAGGAACAAACCAATAGTTCAAATGAGATATAGGAGGTGAAACAACTAATTCAGAATATACGAACAGACATGGAAAACCCCATCCAAAACCAAATCAATGAATTGAGGGAGGACATGAAGAAGGCAAGGAATGAACAAAAAGAAGAAATGGAAAGTCTGAAAAAATAAATCACAGAACTTGTGGGAATGAAAGATACAATAGAAGAGATGAAAAAAACAATGGAAACCTACAATGGTAGATTTCAAGAGACAGAGGTTAGAATTACTGAACTGGAGGATGGAACATCTGAAATCCAAAAAGAAACAGAAACTAAAGGGAAAAGAATGGAAAAATATGAGCAGGGACTCAGGGAATTGAATGATGACATGAAGCGCACAAATATTCGTGTTGTGGGTGTCCTGGAAGGAGAAGAGAAGGGAAAAGGAGGAGAAAAACTAATGGAAGAAATTATCACTGAAAATTTCCCAACTCTTATGAAAGACCTAAAATTACAGATCCAAGAAGTGCAGCGCACCCCAAAGAGAACAGATCCAAATAGACGTTCTCCAAGACACTTACTAGTCAGAATGTCAGACGTCAAAGACAAAGAGAGGCTCTTGAAAGCAGCAAGAGAAAAGCAATCCATCATATACAAGGGAAACCCAATAAGACTATGTGTAGATTTCTCAGCAGAAACCATGGAGGCGAGAAGAGAGTGGGATGATATATTTAAATTACTAAAAGAGAAAAACTGCCAACGAAGAATTCTATATCCAGCAAAACTGTCCTTCAAAAATGAAGGAGAAGTTAAAACATTTTCAGACAAAAAGTCACTGAGAGAATTTGTGACCAAGAGACCAGCTCTGCAAGAAATACTAACGGGAGAACTAGAGTCAGATACAAAAAGACAGAAGAGAGAGGTGTGGAGAAGAGTGTAGAAAAAAGGAAAATTAGATATGATATATAAAATACAAAAGGCAAAATGGTAAAGTACTACCCAAACAGTAATAACACTAAATGTTAATGGACTGAACTCCCCAATCAAAAGGCATAGACTGGCAGAATGGATTAAAAAACAGGACCCTTGTATATGCTGTCTACAGTAAACACATCTTAGACCAAAAGATAAACATAGGTTGAAAGTGAAAGGTTGGGAAAAGATATTTCATGCAAATTACAACCAGAAAAGAGCAGAAGTAGCTATACTAATATCCAACAAATTAGACTTCAAATGTAAAACAGTTAAAAGAGACAAAGAAGGATACTATCTACTAATAAAAGGAACAATTGAACAAGAAGACATAACAATCATAAATATTTACGCACCGAATCAGAATGCCCCAAAATACACGAGGAATACACTGCAAATACTGAAAAGGGAAATAGACACATCTACCATAATAGTTGGAGACTTCAATTCCCCACTCTCATCAAGGGACAGACCATCTAGACACAGGATCAATAAGGAAACAGAGAATTTGAATATTACAATAAATGAGCTAGACTTAACAGACATTTATAGGACATTACACCCCACAACAGCAGGATACACCTTTTTCTCAAGTGCTCATGGATCATTCTCAAAGATAGACCATATGCGGAAGGCGGTTGGGCGAGGCGCGATTCCGCGCGGCCCGGGCTCCGTCAGCATGTTGCTGCCTCCGGAGAAGGCCACCGAGCTGAAGCAGCTCATCCACCAGCAGCTGAGCAAGATGGATGTCCATGGCAGAATAAGAGAAATCCTTGCTGAGACTATACGTGAAGAATTAGCACCTGATCAACAGCAGTTATCAACAGAGGATTTAATCAAAGCCCTTAGACATCAAGGAATCATTGATGATGTGATGAAAGAACTTACTTTTGTTACTGACAATGTTGATCAAGAACTCCCTTCCTCTCCAAAACGACCTGCTTGTTTTACTGATAGACAATCAATGTTGTTAAAAAAAAGTTTTGGGTGGAAAAGCTTTCTTGGAACATCTGCAAGAACCTGAACTTTTACCTGGACAAGTTTGCTCCACCTTTACTTTATGTTTGCATTTTCGAAACCAACGTTTTCGTTCTAAACCTGTTCCATGTGCCTGCGAACCAGATTTTCATGATGGCTTTTTACTTGAAGTACACAGGGAAAGCTTAGGTGATGGAACTAGAATGGCTGATTCAACAACAATGTTATCAGTAAGTGATCCAATTCATATGGTGCTAATTAAAAGACATTTTTGGTGAGACTACTTTAGTAGCATCCTATTTTCTTGAATGGCGATCAGTTTTGGGCTGAGAAAATGGAGTGACCAATCTTACTGTGGAACTTAAGGGTGTAGGCACAGAATCAAAAGTTTCTGTGGGAATTTTAAGTATAAAACTTGAGATGTACCCTCCACTCAATCAAACATTATCTCAAGAAGTAGTGAACACTCAGCTTGCTTTGGAACATCACAAAACTGCAGAGAGAGAGCGATTGTTTCTTGTATATGCTAAACAGTGGCGGAGAGAATATTTACAAATTCGACCCTCACACAACTCACGGCTGGTTAAGATTTTTGCACAAGATGAAAATGGGATAAATAGGCCAGTCTGTTCCTATGTTAAACCACTTCGAGCTGGAAGACTTCTGGATACTCCAAGGCAAGGGACAAGATCTGTTAATGTCCTTGGCTATGAAAGAGCCCCCGTTATTGGAGGAGGAGGTAAACAGGAACACTGGTGCACTCTGCTGGCCTTTCTCTGTAGAAACAAGGGTGACTGTGAAGATCATGCAAACCTTTTGTGCACCCTGCTTCTTGGGTATGGACTAGAGGCCTGTGTCTGCGTGGGTACAAAGGCTAAAGGAGTACCCCATGCCTGGGTTATAACTTGTGGCACTGATGGAACCATCACTTTCTGGGAGAGTTTAACAGGACATAGGTACATCCATAAACGTATCAACCCTGATGAACCTCCACTTGCTGAACAGACCAAACCATTGTACCCATATCGAACAATTGGTTGTGTTTTCAATCATGAGATGTTCCTGGGAAATCGTCAGCCCTCAGACTCAGTAGAAGTCTACATATTTGATTTGAATGATGAATCCAAATGGAAACCCATCAGTGAGGAAGCAATTAAATTTGTGTGTGCTCCAGGAGCTATAACATCACTTCCACCCTTTCCTCCTGTGTGTGAGTCCATTATTGACGTCTCAGGAACAAGCAATGAAATGGAAATGCAGCTAAGGCTTCTAGTGTCAGAACACAGGAAGGATCTAGGCCTCACTACTGTTTGGGAAGATCAGCTTTCCTATCTTTTATCGCCAGCTTTGGCTTCTTATGAGTTTGAACATACGACAAGCATATCTGCAGGCAATGAAGAATTTCAAGATGTGATAAGAAGGGCTGTGCCTGATGGTCACACATTTAAAGAGTTCGCAATACATTTTGTATACAGAAACGCAAGGCGTGCATTTGCTACATGTCTTCAATCTCCTTTCTGTGAAGAAATAATCTGTTGTCTTTGAGACCAAGTGTGACTGGCAGTTCATGTCCGAGTGTTTACTTACCTCGAATCTGCATGTGATGGTTGGATCATGTTTCCTTGTAAATATCACTCGGTATTATAGGATTGTTATACCGGTGTGTTTTTGGAATTTTACACATTGTACACAACTACCTGTTGAGAAGTTCATTAGCTTAAAATCACTTATGGCTTGGATGCCATATTTCGGATCTGTATATATCTGATTGATAATGTTTGCAAAAACAATACTGTGTATATTCAAAAATTAAGGATGAGAAACTTGTATAAATCTTGTGAAATTTAGTTTAAAATTAGTGTATAGCCTATTTTAATAAATATTGCTTTGATTACGGGTATTCAGAAGTTTAAATATGAATATAAATTGACTTAATTTTCTTTACATTAATAGTAATCAGAAAGATATTTCTCTAAGGGTTTGAGCCATAGTAAAATCAACATGATAATTAATTTTCATAGTTTTAATAGGATTATTATATACAAATCTAGAGAAATTAACCTCATAACAGACTTATTAAACGCGTGAAAATATTCTTTGCAGGATTATAACATTTGTGGTATATTAATGGCCCTAGGGATATTTGCAACTTTTTTTTTATTAATTAAAGAAAAAAAAAGAAATTAACCCAACATTTAGAAATCATTCCATTCTACATATGCAATCAGTAATTCTTAATATCATCACATAGATGCATGATCATCATTTCTTAGTACATTTGCATCGATTTAGAAGAAGAACTAGCAAAACAACAGAAAAAGATATAGAATGTTAATATAAAGAAAAAAATAAAACTAATAATAGTCAAAAAAAAAAGAGAAAAACAGAAAAAAAAAAACCTATAGTTCAGATGTAGCTCCATTCAGTGCTTTAACATGATTACTTTACAATTAGGTATTATTGTGTTGTGCATTTTTGAGTTTTTGTATCTAGTCCTGTTGCACAGTCTGTATCCCTTCAGCTCCAATTACCCATTATCTTACCCTGTTTCTAACTCCTGCTGGACTCTGTTACCAATGACATATTCAAAGTTTATTCTCGAATGTCAGTTCACATCAGTGGGACCATACAGTATTTGTATGGATAGACTTTAGTTTTTGGATAGACTCACTCAGCATAATGTTCTCTAGGTCCATCCATGTTATTACATGCTTCATAAGTTTATTCTGTCTTAGAGCTGCATAATACTCCATCGTATGTATATACCACAGTTTGTTGAGCCACTCATCTGTTGATGGACATTTTGGCTGTTTCCATCTCTTTGCAATTGTAAATAACGCTGCTAAAAACATTGCTGCGTAAATGTCCGTTTGTGTCTTTACCCTTAAGTCCTTTGAGCAGATACCCAGTAATGGTATTGCTGGATCGTATGGCAATTCTATATTCAGTTTTTTGAGGAACCGCCAGACTGCGTTCCACAGTGGTTGCACCATTTGACATTCCCACCAACAGTGGATAAGTGTGCCTCTTTCTCCGCATCCTCTCCAGCACTTGTCATTTTCTGTTTGGTTGATAATGGCCATTCTGGTGGGTGTGAGATGATATCTCATTGTGGTTTTGATTTGCATTTCTCTAATGGCCAGGGGCATTGAGCATCTCTTCATGTGCCTTTTGGCCATTTGCATTTCCTCTTCTGGAAGGTGTCTGTTCAAGACTTTTTCCCATTTTGTAATTGGGTTGGCTGCCTTTTTGTTGTTGAGATGAACAATCTCTTTATAAATTCTGGAGACTAGACCTTTATCTGATATGTCATTTCCAAATACTGTCTCCCATTGTGTAGGCTGTCTTTCTACTTTCTTGATGAAGTTCTTTGATGCACAAAAGTGTTTAATTTTGAGGAGCTCCCATTTAATTATTTCCTTCTTCAGTGCTCTTGCTTTAGGTTTAAGGTCCATAAAACCACCTCCAATTGTAAGTTTCATAAGATATCTCCCTAAATTTTCGTCTAACTTCTTTATGGTCTTAGACCTAATGTTTAGATCTTTGATCCATTTTGAGTTAACTTTTCTATAGGGTGTGAGATACGGGTCTTGTTTCATTCTTTTCCATATGGATATCCAGTTCTCTAGGCACCATTTATTGAAGAGACTGTTCTGTCTCAGGTGAGTTGGCTTGACTGCCTTATCAAAGATCAAATGTCCATAGATGAGAGGGTCTATATCTGAGCACTCTATTCGATTCCATTGGTCGATATATCTATCTTTATGCCAATACCATGCTGTTTTAACCACTGTGGAGTCATAATATGCCTTAAAGTCAGGCAGTACGAGACCTCCAGCTTCGTTTTTTTTCCTCAAGATGTTTTTAGCAATTTGGGGCACCCTGCCCTTCCAGATAAATTTGCTTATTGGTTTTTCTATTTCTGAAAAATAAGTTGTTGGGATTTTGATTGGTATTGCATTGAATCTGTAGATCAATTTAGGTAGGATTGACATCTTAACTATATTTAGTCTTCCAATCCATGAACACGGTATGCACTTCCATATATTTAGGTCTTCTGTGATTTCTTTTACCAGTTTTTTGTAGTTTTCTTTACATAGGTTTTTTGTCTCTTTAGTTAAATTTATTCCTAGATATTTTATTCTTTTAGTTACAATTGCAAATGGAATTCATTTCTTGATTTCTGTATAGAAATGATACAGATTTTTGAATGTTGATCTTGTAACCTGCTACTTTACTGTACTCATTTATTAGCTCTAGTAGTTTTGTTGTGGATTTTTCCAGATTTTTTATGTATAGTATCATATCGTCTGCAAACAGTGATAGTTTTAATTCTTCCTTTCCAATTTTAATGCCTTGTATTTCTTTTTCTTGTCTAATTGCTCTGGCAAGAACCTCAAACACAGTGTTGAATAATAGTGGTGATAATGGACACCCTTGTCTTGTTCCTGATCTTAGGGGGAAAGTTTTCAATTTTTCCCCATTGATGATGATATTAGCTGTGGGTTTTTCATATATTCCCTCTATCACTTTAAGGAAGTTCCCTTGTATTCCTGTCTTTTGAAGTGTTTTCAACAGGAAAGGATGTTGAATCTTGTCAAATGCCTTCTCTGCCATCAATTGAGATGGTCATGTGATTTTTCTGCTTCGGTTTGTTGATATGGTGTATTACATTAAATGATTTTCTTATGTTGAACCATCCTTGCATACCTGGGATGAATCCTACTTGGTCATGATGTATATAATTCTTTTAATGTGTTGTTGGATACGATTTGCTAGAATTTTATTGAGGATTTTTGCATCTATGTTCACTAGAGAGATTGGTCTGTAGATTTCTTTTTTTGTAATATCTTTGCCTGGTTTTGGTATGACGGTGATGTTGGCTGCATAGAATGAATTAGGTAGATTTCCCTCCACTCGATTTTTTTGAAGAGTTTGAGGAGAGTTGGTACTAATTCTTTCTGGAATGTTTGATAAAATTCACATGGGAAGCCGTCTGGTCTTGGACTTTTCTTTTTAGGAAGCTTTTGAATGACTGATTCAATTTCTTTACTTGTGATTGGTTTGTTGAGGTCATCTATTTCTTCTTGAGTCAAAGTTGGTTGTTCATGCCTTTCTAGAAACTTGTCCATTTCATCTACATTGTTGTATTTATTAGCATAAAGCTGTTCATAGTATCCTGTTATTACCTCCTTTATTTCTGTGAGGTCAGCGGTTATGTCTCCTCTTCCATTTCTGATCTTATTTAATTGCATCCTCTCTCTTCTTCTTTTTTGTCAATCTTGCTAAGGGCCCATCAATCTTATTGATTTTCTCATAGAAACAACTTCTGGTCTTACTGATTTTCTCTATTGCTTTCATGTTCTCAATTTCATTTATTTCTGCTCTAATCTCTGTTATTTCTTTCCTTCTGATTGCTTTGGGATTCGTTCGCTGTTTTTTCTCCAGTACTTCCAAGTGGACAGTTAATTCCTGCATTTTTGCCTTTTCTTCTTTTCGGATATAGGAATTTAGGGCAATAAATTTCCCTCTTAGCACTGCCTTTGCTGCGTCCCATAAGTTTTGATATGTTGTGTTTTCATTTTCATTCGCCTCGAGGTATTTACTAATTTCTTTTGTAATTTCTTCTTTGACCCACTCGTTGTTTAAGAGTGTGTTGTTGAGCCTCCACATATTTGTGAATTTTCTGGCACTCCGCCTATTATTGATTTCCAACTTCATTCCTTTATGAACCGAGAAAGTGTTGTGTATGATTTCAATCTGTTTAAATTTGTTAAGACTTGCTTTGTGACCCAGCATATTGTCTATCTTTAAGAATGATCCATGAGCACTTGAGAAAAAGGTGTATCCTGCTGTTGTGGGATGTAATGTCCTATAAACGTCTGTTAAGTCTAGCTGATTTATAGATAATATTCAGATTCTCTATTTCTTTATTGATCCTCTGTGTAGATGTTCTGTCCATTGATGAGAGTGATGAATTGAAGTCTCCAACTATTATGGCATATGTGTCTATTTTCCTTTTCAGTGTTTGCAGTGTATTCCTCACATATTTTGGGGCATTCTGGTTCGGTGCGTAAATATTTATGATTGTTATGTCTTCTTGTTTAATTGTTCCTTTTATTAGTACATAGTGTCCTTCTTTGTCTCTTTTAACTGTTTTACATTTGAAGTCTAATTTGATGAATATTAGTATAGCCACTCCTGCTCTTTTCTGGTTCTTATTTGCATGAAATATCTTTTCCCAACCTTTCACTTTCAACCTATGTTTATCTTTGGGTCTAAGATTTGTTTCCTGTAGACAGCATATAGAAGGATCCTGTTTTTTAATCCACTCTGCCAGTCTATGTCTTTTGATTGGGGACTTCAGTCCATTAACATTTAGTGTTATTACTGTTTGGATAATATTTTCCTCTACTATTTTGCCTCTTGTATTATATATATCATATCTGACTTTCTTTCTTTCTACACTCTTCTCCATACCTCTCTCTTCTGTCTTTTTGTATCTGACTCAAGTACTCCCATTAGTATTTCTTGCAGAGCTGGTCTCTTGGTCACAAATTCTCTCAGTGACTTTTTGTCTGAAAATGTTTTAATTTCTCCCTCATTTTTGAAGGACAATTTTGCTGGATATAGGAGTCTTGGTTGGCAGTTTTTCTCTTTCAGTAATTTAAAAATATCATCCCACTGTCTTCTAGCTTCCATGGTTTCTGCTGAGAAATCTACACATAGTCTTATTGGGTTTCCCTTGTATGTGATGGATTGTTTTTCTCTTGCTGCTTTCAAGATCCTCTCTTTCTCTTTGACCTCTGACATTCTAACTAGTAAGTGTCTTGGAGAACGCCTATTTGGGTCTAATCTCTTTGGGGTGCGCTGCACTTCTTGGATCTGTAATTTTAGGTCTTTCTTAAGAGTTGGGAAATTTTCAGTGATAATTTCTTACATTAGTTTTTCTCCTCCTTTTCCCTTCTCTTCTCCTTCTGGGACACCCACAACAAGTATATTTGTGCGGTTCAAATTGTCCTTCAGTTCCCTGATCCCCTGTTCAAATTTTTCCCTTCTTTTCCCTATAGTTTCTGTTTCTTTTTGGACTTCAGATGTTCCATCCTCCAAATCACTAATTCTATCTTCTGTCTCTTTAAATCCATCATTGTATGTATCCACTGTTTTTTCAATCTTTTCTACTTTATCCTTCACTTCCATAAGTTCTGTGATTTATTTTTTCAGTTATTCTATTTCTTCTTTTTGTTCAGCCCATGTCTTTTTCATGTCCTTCCTCAATTTATCGATTTCGTTTTTGAAGAGGTTTTCCATTTCTGTTCGTATATTCAGCTTTAGTTGTTTCAGCTCCTGTGTCTCATTTGAGCTATTGGTTTGTTCTTTTGACTGGGTCATATTTTCAATTTTCTGAGCGTGATCCGTTATCTTCTGCTGGCATCTGGGCATTTAGTCAGATTTCCCTGGGTGTTGGACCCAACAGGTTAAAAGATTTTTCTGTGAAAACTCTGGGTTCTGTTTTTCTTATCCTGCCCAGTAGGTGGCGCTCGTTGCACACGTTTGTCTGCAGGTTCCACCAGTAAAAGGTGCTGTGATCTTTTAACTTTGGAAAACTCTCGCCCTGGGGGAGGTTCGCCAGCCAAAGCGGCTTCGAAGAGTGCCAGCTGGCCCGGGGATCCAAACGCGGGGAGGGTCGCCGTCCGCCGCAGCCCGGGAGAGCGCCCCTCCGAATCTTCCAGTCGGCCCGGGGCGCCAAGCGTGGCGGGAGGGCGCCAGCCCCCACGGCCCCAGAGAGTGCACCGTTCCCAGCCGGACCGGGAAGTCACGTGTTTGGAAGTGACCCCAGTCACCGTTCTCCGCGGCCTGGGGATCTCTGATCCAATTCTCCCAGTTGGTCCGGGGGGCCACGTGTGTGGGGACGCCAGCCACCGCGGCTTGAGGGGACCGCCTCTCCAATTTTCCCAGCTGGCCTGGGAAGGAGGAAGTGAGTGACTCCGGCCACTTGCCGCCCCGGCCCGGGGAAGCCCGCGCCCCTTGGCGATCTCACCGGAGTGGGTTCTCTCAGTTAGTCAGTCATTCCAGGATGGGGTACGCTGACTTTTTGATCTCTGTCGTGGCTCCGGGAGCTGTTCTGTATCGTTTCTACACCCCTAGTAGCTGTTCTGGAGGAGGAACTAAGATCCGCGCGTCTTACGAAGCCGCCATCTTCTCCGGAAGTCCTATTTGCAACCTTTTATTAACAACAAAAAAAACCTTACATGGAAGTAGCAAATAATTTATAAATATTCGCAGTTCTGTTCATTATAAAAATGAGTTAGGTGTTTTCAAAAAACATTTGTTACACTCCTAAATTGTTTTCTATAGTTCATATTGACTATCTGTTGCTGATTTTTCATGTTCAGAAGATTAATTACTACCCTGAATGGATTCTACTTTCTTACTACCCACCCCATCTTTTTTTCATTGTGGTGGTAAAAGCATCTGAGTATATGACTAATGTAAATCAGAGAATCATTCTGTGAAGCTCCTGAAAACAAACCTATGTGAGGGACTCTACGCTGATACTTATCTTAAAATTGAGCAAGTTTTAAAGGGGAAGCAAAAGTGAGCCCTGGAAAGACTATAGCAATTCGACTTAAGAAGCTGCATGATACGGGTGATAGGTTTGGCTGTCCATTTGGCGTCTTGTACCTGGTTTCTGATTCACTTCCTTCATCTTTGAGTTTCCTTAAGAAAGGAACTGTGTGCAAGTTGGCTATACAAGTTATTAATCCTTTTCATCGTTTTAATTCACCACTGCAAATGCTTTGTTGTTTTTATAAAAACTAAAATCTAAAAGAATCCAAAAATTTATGTTTTTTGTGATAATTTCTAATTTCTTTTAAAAATCTGAAAATATTATCTTGAACCAGTTCTTCACTGATAAAGAAAAACAGATGTTTCTTATGAAATGAGAATTAAGATATTTTTATTAGGTTGCCAAAATTACATATAGAGCTATCAACAGAAAGAAAATTGCTTATAACTATTTATGAGGCACATATGAAGAGGCTGATTATATTAAGATCAAGTCCATATTAAAATTAAGGCTGGGCTTCCTACCATAACGACCATATTAACACATATATTTCAAATGCTGTTTTGATATACATTGTAAAATAAATTTGCTTTTTATGCCTTTAAAAAAAAAAAGATAGACTTGCTGGGTCACAAAGCAAGTCTCAACAAATTTAAAAAGATTGAAATCATACACAACACTTTCTCAGATCAAAAGGAATGAAGTTGGAAATTAATAATAGGCAGAGTATCAAAAAATTCACAAATACGTGGAGGCTCAACAACACACTCTTAAACAACGAGTGGGTCAAGGAAGAAATTACAAGAGAAATCAGTAAATATCTCGAGGCGAATGAAAATGAAAACACAACACATCAAAACTTATAGGACGCAGCAAATGCAGTGCTAAGAGGGAAATTTATTGCCCTAAATGCCTACATCAAAAAAGAAGAAAGGGCAAAAATTCGGGAATTAACTGTCCACTTGGAAGAACTGGAGAAAGAACAGCAAACTAACCCCAAAGCAAGCAAAAGGAAAGAAATAACAAAGATTAGAGCAGAAATATATGAAATTGAGAACATGAAAACAATAGAGAAAATCAATAAGACCAGAAGTTGCTTCTATGAGAAAATCAATAAGATTGATGGGCGCTTAGCAAGATTGACAAAAAGAAGAAGAGAGAGGATGCAAATAAATAAGATCAGAAATGGAAGAGGAGACATAACCGCTGACCTCACAGAAATAAAGGAGGTAATAACAGGATACTATGAGCAGCTTTATGCTAATAAACACAACAATGTAGATGAAATGGACAAGTTCCTAGAAAGGCATGAACAACCAACTTTGACTCAAGAAGACACAGATGACCTCAACAAACCAATCACAAGTAAAGAAATTGAATCAGTCATTCAAAAGCTTCCTAAAAAGAAAAGTCCAAGACCAGACGGCTTCACATGTGAATTCTACCAAACATTGCATAAAGAATTAGTACCAACCCTGCTCAAACTCCTCAAAAAAATTGAAGTGGAGGAAAAGTTACCTAATTCATTCTATGAAGCCAACATCACCCTCATACCAAAACCAGGCAAAGATATTACAAAAAAAAGAAAACTACAGACCAATCTCTCTAATGAATATAGATGCAAAAATCCTCAACAAAATTCTAGCAAATCGAATCCAGCAACACATTAAAAGAATTATACATCATAACCAAGTAGGATTCATCCCTGGTATGCAAGGATCATTCAACGTAAGAAAATCAATTAATGTAATACACCATATCAACAAATCAAAGCAGAAAAATCACATGATCATCTCAATTGATGCAGAGAAGGCATTCGACAAGATTCAACATCCTTTCCTGTTGAAAACACTTCAGAGGATAGGAATACAAGGAAACTTCCTTAAAATGATAAAGGGAATATATGAAAAACCCACAGCTAATATCATCCACAATGGAGAAAAACTGAAAACTTTCCCCCTAAGATCAGGAACAAGACAAGGATGTCCACTATCACCACTGTTATTGAACATCGTGTTGGAAATTCTAGCCAGAGCAATTAGGCAAGAAAAAGAAATACAAGGCATCAAAATTGGAAAGGAAGAAGTAAAACTATCACTGTTTGCAGATGATATGATACTATACATCGAAAACCCTGAAAAATCCACAGCAAAACTACTAGAGCTAATAAATGAATACAGCAAAGTGGCAGGTTACAAGATCAACATTCAAAAATCTGTAATGTTTCTACACATTAGTAATGAACAATCTGAGGGGGAAATCACGAAAAAAAATCCATTTACAATTGCAACCAAAAGAATAAAATATTTAGGAATAAATTTAACTAAGGATACAAAACACCTATACAAAGAAAACTACAAGAAATTGTCAAAAGAAATCACAGAAGGCCTAAATAATGGAAGGGCATACCATGTTCATGGATTGGTAGACTTAATATAGTTTAGATGTCAATTTTACCTAAATTGATTTACAGATTCAATGCAATACCAATTAAAATCCGAAAAACTTACTTTTCAGAAATAGAAAAACCAATAACCAAATTCATCTGGAAGGGTAGGGTGCCCCGATTAGCTAAAAATATTCTGAGAAAGAAAAATGAAGTCAGAGGTCTCAAATAACTCAGAGAAAAATGAGACTCAGAGGTCAGATAAAGCTATGTGACTTTAAGGAGTATTATGAAGCTACAGTGGTCAAAACAGCATGGTTATGGCATAAAGATAGATATACTGACCAATGTTCAGATATAGACCGTCTCATCTATGGACAACTGATATTTGATAAGGCAGTCAAGCCAACTCACCTGGGACAGAACAGTCTCTTCAATAAATGGTGCTTGGACAACTGGATATCCACATGCAAAAGAATGAAACAGGATCCATATCTCACAACCCATACAAAAATTAACTCAAAATGGATCAAAGACCTAAACATTAGATCTAAGACCATAAAACTTTTAGAAGAAAATACAGGGAAACATCTTATGAATCTTATAATAGGAGGCGGTTTCCTATTACATTCAAAGCATGAGCAGTGGAGAAATAAATAAATGAATAGGAACCCCTCAAAATTAAACACTTTTGTGCATCAAAGATCTTCATCAAGAAAGTATAAAGGTGAAGCCTTTCCAAGCCTACACAATGGGAGATAATATTTGGAAATGATATATCAGATAAAGGTCTAGTATCTAGAATATATAAAGAGATTGTTCAGTTCAACAACAACAAGACAGACAACCCAATTACAAAATGGGCAAAATGCATGAACAGACACTTCTCAGAAGAGGAAATATAAATGCCTAAAAGTCACATGAAAAGATGCTCAACTTCCCTGGCTATTAGGGAAATGAAAATCAAAACCAGAATGAGATAAAATTCACACCCACCAGAATGGCCATTATCAATAAAACAGAAAATGACAAGTGCTGGAGAGGATGTGGAGAAAGAAGTACACTTATCCACTATTGGTGGGAATGTCAAATGGTACAACCACTGTGGAAGGCAGTGTGGTGGTTCCTCAGGAAGCTAAGTATAGAACTGCCATATGACCCAGCAATACCATTGCTAGGTATCTATTCAGAGGACATGAGGGCAAGAACACAAACGGACATTTGCACATCAATATTTATAGCAGCATTATTTACAATTGCCAAGAGACGGAAACAGCCCAAATGTCCATCAACAGACAAGTGGCTAAACAAGCTGTGGAATATACATACAATGGAATATTATGCAGCTGTAAAACAAAATAAAGTCATGAAGTATGTAATAACATGGATGGAACTTAAAGACATTGTATTGAATGAGATTAGCCAGAAATAAAAGGACAAATACTGTATGGTCTCACTGATATGAACTGATATTAGTGAATGAACTTGGAGAATTTCAGTTAAGACTAGATGTCATTAGGAGACAGAAATAGGGTAGATATTGGGTAACTGGAGCTGAAGGGATACAGATTGTGCTACAGGACTGATTGTAAAAATTCAAAAATGGGAAGCACAAATTACCTAACTGTAATACAATAATGTTAGAATGCTGAATGTGAGAATGACAGAGGGAGAAGGACTGGGTGCACAAATGAAATCAGAAGGAAAGATGGACAATAAAGACTGAGATGGTATAATCTAGGAATGCCTAGAGTATATGATGATAGTGACTAATGTACAAATTTTTAAATATTTTGCATGAGGAAGAACAAAGGAATGTCAATAATGCAGGGTGTTAAAAATAGATGGTAATTAATATTTTAAAACTTTAACTTACGTGTGAGACTAAAGCAAAAAAAATGTTTATTTGGTACAAAATTTATATTTTCACTGCGCATTTCCTAATGCAACTTATGGGCAGTTTAACTGAACATCATAAATACATGGTACCTTAACTACAGCATGAAATTTTGTAGGTTTGTCCAGGGTGATGCTCTGATAAATCCCAGAGTGATTTGAACAGTGAATAAAAAATTATTTGCAAAGTCCCCTTGGGGGAATGGCAAGAAAGGGGGAAAATTCAACTTTCTCATTTGGAGAATCCTTGATATTCTCACAAGCAGGGGGGACAACTAAATCAATAGGTCCAGCCCTCAATCTTGGGGTTTGTTCATTTGAAACTTATTCCCACAAAGGATAGACTAACCTACTTAAAATGAGTCTAAGAGTCACCCCCAGAGAACCTCTTTTGTTGCTCAGATGTGGCCTCTCTCTCTCAGCCAACATGACAAGGAAACTCACTATCCTACCCTCTCTATGTGGGACATGAGTCCCAGGGGTGTGGACCTTCCTGGCAACGTGGGACAGAAACCCTAGAATGAGCTGGAACTCAGCATCAAGGGACTGAGAAAACCTTCTCGACCAAAAGAGGGAAGAGTGAAATGAGACAAAATAAAGCATCAATGGCTGAGAGATTCTAAACAGAGCTGAGAGGTTATCCTGGAGTTTATTCTTATGCATTAAATAGATATCACCTGTTTAGTTAAGGTGTAATGGAGTGGCTGGAGGGAACTGCCTGAAAATGTAGAGCTGTGTTCCAATAGCCATATTTCTTGAAGATAATTGATAATGATATAGCTTTCATAATGTGGCAGTGTGATTGGGAAACCTTGTGTCTGATGCTCCTTTTATCTACCTTATCAACAGACGAGTAAAATATATGGACTAAAAATAAATAAATAATAGGGGGAACAAATGTTAAATTTAGTAGATTGAAACGCTAGTGATTAATGAAAGGGAGGGGGTAAGAGGTATGGTATGTATGAATTTATTTCTCTTTTCTTTTTATTTCTTTTTCTGAATTGATGCAAATGTTCTAAGAAATGATCATCATGATGAATATACAACTACGTGATGGTTGTATGAGCTACTGACTACATAACAAGAATGGAATGAGCATATGTACGAATGTTTGTGTTTGTATGTGGTTATGTATCATAAATAAAAAAATGTTTTTAAGTCAATTGTGATGATAATAAAGTAAAAACAAAAAAACCAACACTAAGTCCTTGATATACTATAACAGAGAAGACAGGATTTAACTAATAGGTATGACTGCTGAATCATTATATTGACATTGCGGTTAGTCTCCAGTGTCTTGGAGTAGCTAAAAGAAACAAACAAATACTTGTGGAACTTCAACACATACCAAATTTTAAAATCTGTTCTATAACTGCTTGTTAAAATGTACTTAAAAATTTTTTTGGTTTTTTTTTTTGTATATTTGGAATATTTCACAATTTTAAAAAAATGAACAGAGAGAAACAAGTGCTAGAGAAAATGTGGAGAAAGAGCTACCCCTATTTACTGTTGGTAGGGAAGCAGAGAGGACAACGTGGTGGTTCCAGGAGGCTAATGGTAGTGTTGTCATATGATCTTGCCACCCAGTTGTTAGGTATATACCTAGAGGAAGTGAGAGTGGGGATACAAATGGATATTCGCACACTGGTGCCATATGGCCGTAGTTTTCGAGATTCATTCTCAATGGATGGAAGTGGCCTAAGAGTATAAGGACTGAGGAATGGAAGGGGGAACTGTGGTATTTACCAACAACGAACTACTGAGCACCTGCAGGAAGGAATGAAGTTGTGAGGCATGCTACTAGGTAAATGTACCTTAAGGACAGCATGTTGTATAAAGTGTCAGGAACAAAAAGATATTTATTACGTCTCACACATATGAATTAACTATAATACATCAACTCAGAGACATGAAGTTGAGAGCTTAGGTTACAATGTTGGGGCTTATTGTAAAGGTTCCTATACTGTAAGCTCTTTCAGCAGTCACATATATTTAGGAATCTTAACTCATATTTCTCAGTTCTGAGATATTGAGCTATCTGTATATAACTTAATCGTTTCCTGACACTCCTGGGGATGAGCCGAGAGCTGACGTCATGGGACTGAGAAAGCCTTCTTATCCAGAAGGGAAAGAGAGAAATGAGACAAAATAAAGTCTCAGTGGCTGAGAGATTTCAAACAGAGTCGAGAGGTTATCCTGGAGGTTATTCTTACACATTATACAGATATCCCTTTTCAGTTTATGGTGTAGTGGAGTGGCTCTACAGGGAAGTACCTGAAATTGTTGAACTGTGTTCCAGTAGCCTGGATTCTTGAAGACTGTATAACTATATAGCTTTTACAATGTGACTTTGTGATTATGAAAACCTTGTGTCCGATGCTCCTTTTATCCAAGGTATGGACAGATGAGCAAGAGAAAAATAAGGATAAATAAATAAATCAATAATAGGAGGAAATAAAGGGTAAAAATTGAGTAGATTGAAACACTGTGGGTCAATGAGATCGAGGGGCAAGGGTACATGATGTACAAGTTCTTTTTTCTTCTTTTTCTTTTCTTGAAGGATGCTAATGTTCTAAAAATGATCATGGTGAAGAACTCACACCTATGTGATGATATTTCGAGCCACTGAAGTACTGTGTATGAATAGTTCTCAAAAAAAGCACTGGTAGATTCCCTTGAGAGTCCAAGGAGGGGAGGATGGGAAACATATATACATATTTATATATGGAACTATAAAACTATTACATGTTCCCATCTAGGAAACCCTGGGTACCCTCTCAACCATTGGCGTCTCCCAAGAAAATAGGTCAAGCCCTTGATTTTAGGCTTCCCCTTACGAAACCTATATCTGTAGGACAAGAAGCTAAGTCTACCTATAACAAGGCCTAAGAATTGCTAACAGGAACCCTTTTTTGTTGCTCAGATGTGGTCTCTCTCTCTCTCTTTAAGCCCAACTCTGCAAGGAAAATAATTACACTTCCCCCCACCCCCCTTTTTGTAGGATATGACATTCAGGGGTGAAAGTCTCCCTGATAACATGAGATATTACTCCCAGGACAAGTGGCTCTGGCTCTGCAGTATCAACAACACCTTTCTGACCAAAAGGGGGGAAATAAGCGTAATAAAATAAGGTATAAGCAGTCAAGAGAGAGCAAATAGAATAAAGAGACTACTCTGGAGGCTACTCTTATGCAAGCTTCACTGAGAGAGTGCTAACTGCCATGGTTGCTAACCCCCAATCATCATCACTCCTATTGACTCTTAAGAACATCAAGGGCTCAAACTGAGACTCTATAAAGTTTTCATGTACATGGTTTGCTTTCCTGGAAGCTATAATTACCAGAGAGGTCCTAGATCAGATAAATTCTAAAACCCAGAGCAACCAGCCTCTCTAAAATAATCAATTGATTACATCCCCCCACCCCCATCTTTTAGTGTCAACACCCCTTCTCCACATGAAGAAGTCAGAACAGGCATTGCCTAAACAACCCTATAGATTGGCAGCAGGATAAGAGGAGAAGGTACAGGTATAACAGAGAAAATAGGATTTAACAAATGAGTATGTCTGCTGAATCACTATATTAAATATTCCTTCCAGCCACCAGTGCTTTGGAGCAGCCAGAAGGAAAAATCTGAGGTGGTGGAATGCTAGCACATGATGGACTCTAGGATCTGTTCTATAACTAGCTGTTGAAGTGTGCTTTGAAAATTATTGTTTTTTCTTTCTGTGTTTTGTATATATATTATATTTTTCAATAAAAATTAAACAAACAAAAAAGACAAATGACCTGCAAGGGGTGCTTTCCCAGAAAATGGAACAATGAAGATTTTCCAGAAAATGAAACAATGAAGATTAGCAACCCCTAGTGGTAATAAACCAGTTTGGTTCCTGAAAAAGATGCTTATCAGAATGGACAAACATACCATGCCTAATCAATGTATTACATGCTCTCCATTTTGTAATACTACCTATGCAAAATGTAAAACTCAACCAATCAGAATACTTCCTCATTTGTTTCTGCATTTGTCCCCATAAGCTTACACTTTCCACATGCAACTCGGATGCTACTGAATTCATCAATTGTAAACTGCTCAAAAAAACTCCCAAAAATGATAGCCTAATATTTTATTTTAAAAGTCATCTCAGTGCCAATACCCAAAAGCAACTTCAAAAACAAGCAAATAAAATCTGTAGCTAAGTGATATGTCATTGGTTGGAGATAGTTGGGGGTTGTCAGCACATACATCACAGCACAGTATTGGAGGGGAAGGGTCCTCATGGGGCACACTTGTAGGTCTCAGCTAGTGAGCAGAGCAGCAATACTCAGGGAGAAAACAAATAAAATGAATCGTAGGGAGGAAACTTAAAGTGAATGGCTAAAATAATGACAATGATAAGAAAAAGAAGCCTAAGTAGAAGATATTTTAGTAAAGAGGAAGTAGTGAAAAACATTCAAGGACAATGGCATTACATAAAAATCAAAGGAATTTGATAAAAGAGAAAATGGGTACAGTTTCAGTCAAAAGGTAGGAAAAGCCAGGCTCCACGGAAAAGAGGCATGAACAAAAATTGAGAAAGGGAATTTGAAGAGCAGAATGATGATTTCTAAGCTGAGCTGCAATGGACAGAAGACACCTCACACAGAACCCAGAAGAAGGCACAACTATCTTTTTTTTTTTCCTATGTATAAATAGGAGGGAGTTGAACTTTTTTATATGTTAAAAAAGAAAAGAAAGGGAAAAACAAAAGATGCAGTAGAGGAGAACTGAAGATTGATGGGAAAGAAGAGAGATGACTGATAGAGCAATCCTGAGTAGGTGGGAATGTGGACTCCGGAGCACAGGTGAAGAAGTAGCTTTGGACACGAGAAAAGAGACCTCTTCCTCTGAGCAAAGTCGGTAGGATAAGTGCCTACGGAAGTAAGTTCTTAAACTGTCCAATGAAATACAGTGCCACATAATTTCCTGAGAAGGCTAAGGAAAGAGGTGGCATGCAAGGAATATGGTAAAGACACGAAATTAAAGAGCAAAACGGGAACGAGAGCACACTGTGACACCAACAACAGTGCCAAAGCCCACTCAAAGACCTGTAAAGAGCAAGGGAAACAAACAGAAGAGAACTGGCATTTCAACTGGTAAAAGCAGTTCAAAAAAACACAAGAGGGAAAAAAGCATAGGGAGGTAAGGCATAACGCACCTAACAAACCAAGAGTAATCTGATATCTCTTCAGCAGACAAAATATTTCAACTTAATGACTAGTATTAAAAAATACAGATAAAATCTAAAAGGATACATTAACATTCATACCATTTTGTTTTAAAAAAATCTCTCAGATGAATTTTCAGAAAGTATAAAAAAAGCCTGATGCATAAAACACACCTGTCTTCAAGTAATACTTGGAAAACAGCACATTAGCGATTTGTAATACAATCACCAATTTTGATTCAGATTTGGTTGCCTAGTAAAATCTCTGAATTTGCTGCCTTCTCAGTACTTACTGAACTAAAAAATATATTTCAATTTAAATTGCTGACACCTAAAATGAAACTAGGTTCCAGTGCAACTTACAGAATTATACCACACACCCCAAGCAGTCACTGGATAAAATTTACCACTATTAACATTTTTCCTAAACCAACAAACTAGTTTTGCTGGAAGCATGTTTCGACACCAAGGAAAAAGAAATCCCACATCAATTAAATCTCTACAAATGAAAAAGATAGAACTATGTCAGATATCACTTTATTGCTTAAGCCACATGAAAGGTCACTACCTAAAAGGGTTAAAATTATACCTCGAAATGAGTAGTCTTAAATAAAAAGATAAAAGAATACAATCAATTAAAAAAAGCAAACAAAAATTATTTTTTCTTCATAAGTATTCCTGATTAATCAAAAACAATTTGAAAAAAAAAAGAATTCAAGATGCCCAGGAATTACTGATTGACTTCACAAACATAAAGTTCAGAAAGCTCTCTGGCTTTGAAGGACATACAGAACGTGAACCAGGAGACTAAGGTTCTAGCGATCAGCTCTACCACACAGAATAAGTCATAAGTAATTTATTTAACTTTCAGAACTCATTTTCCACAACTAAAGAATGGAACTGAACTAAATAATCCTCAAAGGACTCTCCCAGCTCAGAAACTGCTAAACAACTGTGTGCATTTACTCAAACAAGGATTTCTTTAGTCATGAAATTCCAAATCCCAACACCGACCAAGAAAAAGATCAGATACTTTAAGAACACCTTTGAATCTCACCACGATTTCAGCCTCCTTTTAAACGTATTTATTTGTTTGTATGTTTGCATGCTTATGTGCTTTGTGGAAAGCCAGTAGGGCAAGGATATTCTCTCCCATCACTCTTATTCAACATCATATGGAAGTCCTAGCTAATGCAGTAAGATAAGAAAAAGGTATGCAAATAAGGAAGGAAGAAATAAAACTGTCCTTATTCATAATCACTGCATGATTGTTTATGCAGAAAATCCCAAAGACTCAAATAAATAAATAAATAAATAAATAAATAAATACTCCTGGAACAAATCATCAATTACAGCAAGATTGCAGATATAAGATTATGATACAAAAGTCAATTATATCCCTTATACAGCAGCAATGAAAACTTGGAATTTGAAATTAAAAATATAACAACTTATATTAACACCAAAAAAATGAAAATATTTAAGTATACTCTAACAAAAAATGTGTAAGATTTACAGGAGAAAACTATAAAACTGTGATGAAAGAAATCAAAGAGATACAAATAAATGGAGAGATATTCCATATTCCTGGATAGGAAGACTTAAAATTCTTTGTCAGTTCTTTCCAACCTGATGTACAAATTCACCACAACTTCAATCAAAATCACAGCAAGTTATTTTTTGGATGTCTAAATTTTACGTTGAAAGGCAAAGATCCAGAGCAGCCAATACAACAACGATGATGAGGAAGAAGGTGGCAGGATCACACCCCCTGACTTCAAGCCTACTTACCACAAAGCCAAAGCAGTCATGACAGCGTGGGGCTGGCAAAAGAATAGACAAATAGATCAAAGGAACAGAATAGAGTACAGAAACAGATCCTCACAAATACAATAAACTGTTCTTCATCAAAGGGACAAAAAAAGGCAATTCAGTGGAGAAAGAGCAGTCCGTTCAACAAATGGTGCTGAAACAACTAAACATCCATCCACATGGAAAAGAAAAACGACTCTAGGCACACACCTTACAACTTTTATGAAAATTAACTCAAAATGGAGCATAAATCTAAATGTGAAAACACAAAAGTATAAAACTTCTAATACATAACAGGAGAAAATCTAAGTGACATTGGGTTTGGCAATAAATTTCTAGATACAATACTAAAAGCATAATCCATGAAAGAAAAAACTGTTGGAATTCACTGAAACTAAAATTTTCTGGTCTGTAAAACATATAGTTAAGAGAATGAAAAGACATGCCACAAAATGGGAGAAAATGCTTCAAAACAGCTGAGAAAGGACTTGTATTCAAAGTATACAAAGAGCTCTTAAAACTGAATCAGTATTAAAAACAAACCCAATTACAAAATGGGCAAAAGATTTTAAAAGATGCCTTGCCAAAAAAGATATACAGCGGTTAAGTAAGAATATGAAAGACATTCAAAATTCACCTCATTAGGTAACTGCAAATTAAAATAACAATGAGAAACTACCATGTAAGTGTAACAACAGCTAAAATCCAAAACACTGAAAACAACAAATGCTGGCAAGGTGTGAAGGAGCGAGACTCTCGTCCATCGCTGGTGGGAAAAAACAACATATGCTGGCAAGGTGTGAAGGAGTGAGGACTCTCGTCCATCGCTGGTAGGAATGAAGATGGTGCAGCCACTGTGAAGGACACTGGTAGTTTCTTACAAGCTAAACATAGCTTACCAGCTTCCTATGGTGCTTCTGTGCATTCATTCAAATGAGCTGAAAACTTATTTTCAAATGAATGTACCTGCACACGAATATTTACTGCAATTTCACTTGTAATTGTCAAAAATTGAAACAAGCTGTCCTTCAAAAGGTAAATGGATAAACAAAATGTGGTACATCAATACAATGGAATATTATTCATTCTTATTAAATAAGAAGAAATGACCCATGGGGGGAATGGGGAGGGGAGAGGAGGAGAAGGGAAAGAAAGAATGAATAAATGTGGCAAATTGCTAATAGTTGGTAAACACAGATACCTAGGTGAGGGATTCACTGGTGTTCTATGTAATAGTTTCTGTATTAGTTTTACAACTTTCGTCTAAGTTTGAAATTTTTCAAAATGATAAGAGTTTTAAAAACAAAATGAAGGGCAGGCCACAGTGGCTCAGCAGGCAAGAACGCTTGCCTGCCATGCCAGAGGACCTGGGTTCGATTCCCAGTGCCTGCCCATGTATTAAAAAAAAAAAAAATGAAAACCCATGGAAGAAACTTAAGTGCTTATTTCTAGGTAAAAGAAGCCAGTCTGAAAAGGCTACTCCTCTGTGGTTCCAACCATCTAACATTTTAGAAAAGACAAAACTACAGAGGCAATAAAAAGAGCAGTAGTTACCAGGAGTTGGGGGCAGTACAGTGGAAGGGAGGGAAAGAGGTGGGAGAGCTGAACAGATGGAGCACAGGGGATATTTAGGGCAGAGAAACTATTCTGTTTCATACTCTAACAGTGGATACATGACACTGTACATTTTTCAAAACCCATGGATCTGTAAAACACAAAGAATGAATCCTGATCTAAGTATAGACTTCAGTTAATAATCATGAATCAATGTAGGTTCAACAATTTTAACAAATGCACCACACTAATGCAAGTGTTCACAGCTTTTCTTATATGTATTTGCTCTTTAAGAATCCAAAAAGAGTCACACAATCTTCTCAGGCAGTGGATCAATGAACAAAGTAAGAAGTATTCCTTTCCCCCCCCTTGTGAATCATACACAGTTCCTAGCACTGTCAAGAGCCATGGGTCCAAAGCAGTACTGCTCTCTTCACTGAACAGTCGCTGTCATTTCCCTCTCACCTGTCGGGCACAATGCTCTATTTCCTCAGCTCTGGTCTGATACCAGTCCGTAACCTTCTCCACTGCAAGCTGGGCTGTCCTATACCGGAGCAACTCAGGCTGCCCAGCATATAAGAATTCGCTGTCATCGTGGAGACCTGGCTCAAACACCATTCTGAAAAGTGCAAAAGGAACAATTAATAAAAATTTTGATTTTGTGAGAGAGAGAAATAGACAGACAGGGAGAGAGTAGGTTACAGGGGCAGGGATTAGGTATGTGTGTTTTCTCACAGGCATGTGCATAACTCACAAGGTAAATGGGACATTTTAGCATTTTTAATTTATTTTCCAACTGGCTTTCCTGATATAAAAAATCAGAGTGGATACTAACTCAAAACAACTATTACACAAACAAATCAGATAAGTATTTAAAAAATCAAAATCACCTTTTACAGAGATGCACACAGGTGGGCGCCAGAACAGGCCACTAAATCAGACCCACATTTGACAGCTCAGTCATGCCCATTTTAGGAAAAATACCCCCAGGTGATTCCTACTCAAGTATGAATCAAGAAATCTTACTTCACACATTCTTAAAGAGAGGAACTTATTATAAATGATAATATCCCCTGCTACGTGTTGGCAGCACAGAACTGCACTCACACCTGCAATACCAGGACCAAGCACTGACCCAAACTCAGGCATTTCAGACGGACAGGTGGGAGAACACTGAACCCACCAGGGACACGCACCTGTCTGAAGTAGGTGGAGAACAGCAGGCGCTCTAACTGATACTATTGTAAGGAAAAGGGCGTTCATCAGTGAAAGCTGTGAACTCGCACAAATTATTTAGTAGTCTAAGATTAATTTTCTTCTTATAAAAAATTGAGATAGTATGATTTATGCTACAGGCAGTATTATTTATGCTACAGGCAATTTATTTGGCATATTATCTTATTCCATCATAATTATTTTATCATATTTTGAAAATTTCACACTAGATATTTGTTGTACATTATAAAAAAGGGACATTGTTCAAATTCAATTTGAAAATGACATCTTCATATACAAATAACAAAAAAAATGGGGATAGCACTATGGAAGAATTTTGTGAAGATTCAAAGCCATGTAAACAAGGCACACAGAGCATGCTGCCAGGTACAGAACAGGGGCTTCCTTTCTATTTAGTTATTGTTCCATTAGAGTCACTGATAACTGTAGTGCAAGACTAAGCACAAAGCGGATGTCAAAACTACCTGAGCATCCACCTCCAAGCTCTAGAAGCCTATGGTGCATATAAATGGCCTTGCAATGGGCTGGCCTCCACATGGAACAGTCTTTTACTCTACTGGTCTCATAAGTACCATTTACATTCTCACCAGTTATTTTTCCTTACCATTGTCAAACAAAAAGCCACATCACTCTTTCTGGAATCTTTCCTTTAAATTTGCCCCATTAGCAAGAAAAAGCAGCCACCAGTAGCTCTGAGTTCCTTTAATACTTGTTTCATTCCATTAGACAGAATTTAATCACTTACTCCTTCTAGAAACAAGCTTCCCTTTAATTCCAGTATACTAAACTCCCATGATTTTTCTCATCTTTCTGGCGGTTCCTTTCCAGTCACCTTTGCAAGAACATTCTCTTGTATCTGCCCATTAAACACCAGCACGCCAGCTCTCTTCTCTTTCCTGCTCTTAGTACATCCTCTCTAGGCTTCCTCTTCTATTCTACAAAATAAATTACCATAGGCATAATAATAATAATTCTGATATTTTCAACACTAAATCAGATTTCCCTTAGGAGTTCCAAAATCTTCCATGTATATGTTTTAGATGTTCTACAGTCACTTCAAATGCAAGAAGTGGAAAATCGAATTCATGATATCCTCAGACAATAGTTACTTCTTTTAAAATAGAAACCTGATTATATTATCCCCATGCCTAAAATACTTTTACAACTTCTAACCAGTCTTAAAATATTCAATGTTATCGTGGTCCAATCTCATTTGTTGTGTTTTTCAGTGATACAATATCTTCTTTTATTTCCTTGAAGAGGGTCAAGCCTTCAGCCTTCCAACATACTCTTTCCTCTAGTTAAAACAAACCCTTCTCCCATTTGCCAAACGCATCCTCCACTGTACTACATCTTATGCACCTTTCAAATTCCAGAATTTACAACTTTCACAGGAATATCCCCCTTGACCTCCACCCCATATAAATCTTCCTATTACATAACCCCAAGGTACCCTCCCTTTCTCTTTCAGCGTGGCCAGCAGCAGAAGCATCTTTTCTGCTTCATGAAGACAGGACTGTATCCTCGAACCTAGCAGAAAATGGAAACTAATTAAATGAATAAGCAATAACATATGGTGTGTACTACTGAAAATTTGTATCATCTTCAATGTCATTCTTTGCTCTGCATATTGCTTGCCATGAACTTTTCAACCTTTTCCAAATCATTTACCTTTGATCTCTCATTCCAATAGCTAAACAAGGACGTCTAGCTAAAATATTGCCAATAAATGCCATGCATTAAGCTTGACTCTCTCCTGAAATGCCAATGAAATGTCCTTAAAAGATTTAAAAGAAAAGAAAAAAGGCAAAAACACTCAAGGAGCAGAACGGTACATGGAGTGACGAGAATTAAACCTTTACCTTTCATCCTAGGACATCAGCACAGTTACCAAAAGTATGAAAATCAAGAAGTAACTATGTAATTATGTTCTTCAGAGATAAGGATGGAAGTATCAAAATAATCACTACAAGAATTGAAAGGAGCTGCTTCTGGAGAGCAGGATATGGAGGAAAAGGAACAAAGGACAATGGGTTTTGGTTTTTTATCTTTATTAACAAACTGAGTAGAACATGTTAACTCTATAAACTACGTTCAGAGACTTACAACTTCGATAAAGATGAAAATTAAATTAAAAATGGTTTTAAAAGCAAGTAATAGAAAAAGCATTCAACAAAACTCAGCATCCTTTTCTGATAAAAACACTCCAAAACATAGGAATCAAAGGTAACTACCTCAACATGAGAAAGAGAATATGTGAAAACCCGATTGTCAGCATAGTACTCAATGGAGAGAAATAGAAGTATTGATCAATGAATGGAATCAAATCGAGAGTGCAGAAACAGACCACCAAATCTATGGTCAACTGAGTTTTGACAAGGCCCCCAAATCCTCCAAACTGGGACAAAATAGTCTTTTCAATAACTGGTCATGGAAGGACTGGATATCAATAGCCAAAAAGGGCAAGAGGCAGCCAACTCAATGGGAGAAAATATTTGGAAATCACATACCAAACAAAGGTGTGATTTCCTGTATATACAAAGAAATTGTACAACACAACTACAAAAAAAACAAACAAACAATTATTAAAATGGGCTAAAGAGATGAATAGCCATTTTTTGGAAGAGCAAATACAGATGGCTCAAAAGAACATGAAGAAATGCCCATTTTCATTGGCTATAAGGGAAAATGCAGATCAAGACTACCATGAGATACCACCTCACATCTATAACAATGGCTGCTGTTAAACAAAAGGAAACTATAAATGTTGGAGAGGATGTGGAGAAACTGGGACACTTATGCACTGCTGGTGGGAATGTGTAATAGTACAGCCACTATGGAAGACTGTTTGGCAGTTCCTTAGGAAACTAAATATCAAGTTCCCCTATGAACCAGCAATAGCACTACTTACTATATACCCAGAAGATCTGAAAGCACTGACACAAACAGACATTTGCACACCGATATTCATAGCAGCATTGTTCACAACCACCAAAGGATGGAAACAAATCAAATGCCCATCAACAGATGAATGGATCCAACATACGATGGAATATTATGCAGCAGTAAGACAAAATATATCCTGAAGCACATGACAAGATGGATGAGCCTCAAGGACAAAATGCTGAGTGAAATTAGCCAGACATAAAGGATAGATACTGTATGATTCTACTTGTATGACCAGCAAAAAGGCGTAATCAGAAGCTTATAATACAGAATATAGGGGACTTAGAGATACATAGAAGCTAGAGATGGGTAAACCATTAGCTAATAAGGTTAAGCTCCAATGTAAGGGAATAGACAGGAGTGAAGGAGGTTCTCTAGTGGGTCTATAAGTTATATTACCATACTGAGGACGAACAAGATTGAAAGGGGTTGTATAGATCTATGTGACCCACTGATTAACATTAGAAATATGAATTAGTTCTTGCAAGAATTACATCAACTATATGATTCTTGTACAAAGAGTATTCAAGTCCAGGGTAGAGGGGGAAAATGCTATTGCATGCTATGAGCTATGTTCAAAAGGAAATCATCAGCACTACCACAGCAACAGTAGAGGTTATTAGTGGGGGGAGGGACAAGAGTTAAGAGGAGGTTTAATTTTCTATCTGGTGAGGGTGTGTCTACTGGTTTTCTTCCTCTTTGGAACAATGAAATTTGGTTTTCTTCCTCTTTGGAACAATGAAATTATCTAAAATTGAGAATGCTGATGGACTGTGGGCCTCGTACGTGACGCCTAATGAATGCAGGTGGCTGAAGGATGCACTTACTGAGAAGCAGATTGGCGAACAATGGTGTATACTTATGAATGAATGTTGTGCTGCTACAAAAAGGAACAAAATCATGAGGCATGCAATGATGTGAGTGAACATTGGGGACATTTGGTGAGACAAAATAAGGCAAAAACAAAAGAACAAGAATGGTATGGTCACCTTTAGAAAATGCTTATAAGAAAACAGGGGCCTAGACTGTAAACTTTTAGAGTAGACACATTAAGTCCAGAGTGGTGATTATTTCTGAATTTTGAGAGGCTGGTTTTATACATATAACCTGATATTTAGAGATATTTAGAGATAAGAACGAAGCCAAACAGGTTGGGGTTACAGTAATTCAGAACACAGGGGTAAGGAAGACAGTATCTATAAAACCACACATACTCTTTGAAGAAAGGTTTATTTGGTCTGGAACTGAAATTTTCTGAAGGGCATAATCTAACTCAACCTATCTATAAAGCTCATTTGAACAACTGAAACACAGGGAGCACAGAATAAGAAAGAGGTCCTTTAATCCTGTATAGAATATTGCAATGCCTGGATACATCTAAAGTATATTAAGCAGATAATCAAAAAGTATTGGCAAAGTCCCTTGTGGGATGGGAGAAAGAATATGGACCTATTAAACCTTACCATCAGGGAATCCCCCGATACTGTGTCAAACTTTAGGGATACTCAAATCAATAGGCCAAGCTCTCCATCATGAGGCTTACTCTTGTGAAGCTTATGTAGGTAGCAGGGAAGCTTAGACTACCTATAGGCATGCCTAAGAGTTACTTCTGGAGGACTCCAAGTTGCTCAGATGTGGCCTCACTCTCTCTAAGCCCAACTCTGCAAGTGAAATCATTGCCCTTCCCCCCTACATGGGACATGACATCCAGGGGTGAAAGTCTCCTTGGCGACATGGGAGATGACTCCCAGGGATGAAACCAGCCCTGGCACCGTGAGATCAACAATTCCATGTTGACGACAAGGTGGAAAAGCAGTGTAACTAATAAAGTATCAATGACAGAGAGTTCAAATAGAATTGAGAGGCTACTCTGGAGGTATTGAGAGGCTACTCTGGAGGTTGCTCTTACGCAAGCTTCAATTAGACATTGCTACCTATCATAACCTGCCAACCAGGAGCATTCCAGCCAATCCTAAAGAAGACCTGGGGCAATGTCTAAGATTCCACAATAGTTCCAGGCACTAGAGTAACTTTTCAGAAACCTACAACCTCCAGATGGGTCCTGGTCCAGATAAGTCCTGAAACCTAGCCCAGCCTCTCCAGAACATCATATAGTTCCATCTCTCTACCCCATATTAGTAAAAGACCCTTCCAACGTGAAAAAGTTAGAATGACCATAGCCTAAACACTCCTAAAGAGAGGGATGGAAAGATCAAAGGTGATAGTGGAGTTATACAGAGAAGATAAGACTTAACAAATGAATACGAATGCTGAATCATTAAATTATTATCACGTTTAGTCTCCAGTAGTTTAGAGCAGCTAGAAGCAAAAACCTAAAATTGTGGAATTATAATCCATGTCAAACTCTGAAATATGTTCTACATATAATTTGCGGTGCTGTGCTTTGAAATTTATAGGTTTTTATATATACGTTATTTTTCACAAAAAAAAAAAGAAAAAAGTCAATTGTGACGATAAAAAAATATTTAATCATTCTAGCCTCTTATATTCTGGAGCAGCTAGAAGGGAAAATCTGAGACGATCATATAGCAGCCCATGACAAACTCTGGGATCTGTTCCGTAACGACTTGTTGAAGAGTGCTTTGAAAACTGTTGCTTTTTTATTTCTTTGCTTTGTATATATGCTATACTATACGATAAAAAAAGCTAAAAAAAAAAAAAAAAAAGGGATGAAGGATGAAGAGCTCTGAGGTATAGCTTCTATTTAATTTTGAATGGCCATGAGAAGCCTCAATGATAATATGCCATTTGGACATAGATCTGAAGGGCCTAACAGAATAAAACCAGAAAATATCTGGGATGTGTCTTGTAATGTAGGCAGAGGGTACAGCAAATGCCAATGTTGTAAGGAAGGAGTATGATTTTTATGCCTAGAAAAGAACAAGCAATCTTGTGTTGTTAAAGCAAAATTAAAAATGAGGAAAGGATTGAAGGTTAAGTCAAAGAAGGCTGGAGGTTCTTGAAAGGCCTATGTCAGTTATCGACTGCTAACAAACAAACAATCCCGACATCTAGTGGTTTAAATCGAAAGCCACTTTTGGTCCACAATTCTGGGTGAGAAAACTGGGCTACGCTCAGTTGGGTAGTCCTTTGGCTAACTTTGCAAGGGATTACTCAAGAAGTTCAACTCATCTGATAGGCTGACCTGGAGGTGGAGAGGTTAAAATCACCTCAACAATACATCCAAAGATTTGGCAGGGTAGCTGGAAAGATGGGGTTTCTCTATGAATGTTCTTTCATCATTCAGTAGTCTGGCCAGGGTTTCTTACATACTTATCTCAGGGCGTAAAGAGTAGTAGATACAGTAGAGAGAAAATCCAAAGTTGAGCCCTGTGCCACTGTAAAACAAAGAGTTCAGGAAAATGAGAAGAATGAATAAAAATAACTGTTCAGGAGCTAGAGTGACATAACAGAACCAAAATGATTGATTCCTGGAATCCAAGTGGAGAAGGCAAGGAGAGATCACCTGTGTTAAAGGATGCTAATATATTAAGCAAAACTGAGTCTTGATTGATGAACTCAGTATATATCTTCATTTAATTAGGTTTTCTACAATTTCACTCAGCAATGTTTTGTAGTTGTCAGTGTTCATGTCTTGTTCATATTTTCTTATATTATATCTCTATTTCTTATGTTTGATATTTTCAAAATTGTATTTTTCTATTTCAATTTCCAATTGCGTATTGCTAATATTTAAAAATATAATCGATTTTAAAGTTTTAATGATTTATCATTTACAAAACATAAAATTCACCTGTCTTAAGTGTACAATCCAATCACTTTTAATAAATTTACAGAGTTGTGAATTCATAAAAAGAAAAAAATAATAGCAAAAAGTTAGCAGGTTGTTCAACTGCTATAATACTAAAATACTGTAGTAGAAAAAGTAACTAAGAATTACATATTCCATTAATTCGGATATCAAAACTGCCTGAATACAAAATGAAGAGAAGCTCCCAGCACTGTCCACTGACATAAAGGGCATATGCAAGTCTCACCTGGGACTATCACATTAGTGGGGAAGCTTCTATCTATTTATTTTTGACAGATAACAGTAGGTATGAAAACACTCGCAGCAAGTAGAAAGTGTACAGGGACTCACATCCAGTCAAGACACAATCCTGTCCACAGCCCTCACTGTCTCTGTCATCACCCGCCACCCCACCACCCTGTCACCACATCTAAGCCTTTCAACTTGCTTCTTGGTTTTTACCTCCTTGTGTTTGTTACTGTTTCCTGGTTTATTTTCTTTAAACACTTTAGATTTCTTAAACGAAAATTACTCAACTTCCCTTAAACCTCTTCCTCTCATTTGGATATACCACAATATGGATTCAACCATTAATCATTTACATAATTATCATTATGTGAATATAATACACAATGGTGACTATTCTTCTTAATTTTTATTTTCTGAAGTTAACAACTGCCAGTTGTCCCTCTCCCCTTCCCATCTATTTATAGGCACCCACTATTATTTTTTTCAAATGCTCTAGATCAATAGCAAAATAGAAACAATATTTTCTAAATGGTCAACTGTATCAGATAGCATACCAGTTCTATTTTTAGATTTTCAGGAGCCCTGACTCTAGAAGTCATTCACACTCCTCCACGATCTGGAGAGGCTGCTCTCCCTGACAGAGCACAGGTGTTATCCAGGGCCTGGTTTCTGCCACTGCCCGTGTGAGAGCCTATTTCCAATCCAGTGGACTTTCTGTTCTCGCTTTACACCCTCGTTTTCATAAACTACATCTTACAGTGGCCCTCTAAATGAGGTGTGCTTTGTGGTAAACACATTTTTTTAGATCTTACATGGTTAACCTCTTACTTGATTGATGATTTTGGCCAGATATATAGAAAGTTAGATTACAAAAAAATTTTCTTTAAACTTTTGAAAGGACTTCTCCATTGTCTTCTAACTTCTAGTGTCATTCTTGAGACGTCTGAGGTCATTCTGATTCTCAATTCTTCTTTTTGTGGCATGTTTTTCCTCTTTCAAAGATTTTATCACTGAAATTCTGGAGGGTCATGTGAGCATTTCAATCTGGAAAGTCATAATTCTCAACTCTAGCTAATAGTTTTGGATTACTTCTTATAATTTCTCACCTTTTATTATAACCTTTGTAGTATCTTTCTGGAATGCCTAGAATTTGAATATTATAGTCATTTTTTTAATTTGTGCTATTATTTTCTAGCTACAACTAGAAGGTCACTGATTTTCACTGAATGCCTCAATTTTTAGTACTATCACTTCACCCCTACTAAATGCTGTGCTTAGTGTCCAGAAATCTGGGGTCTTCTGGCTCAATCTGGATGCCCGCTGGTTCAAAAGCGACGAGAAGGAGCCAGAGACGAAGGGGCCCCGCAGCCCCGCGCATGAACGTTCAGCCCCACACCCGCCCCCGCCTTCTGCAGTACTGACTGCCTCGGCATTCTGAGGCTTTCCAAGGCCAACCTCACAAAAATGAAAGATGAAACTAATTCAAGAACAAAACTACATTCATACCATGATTATCGCTATAAAAAATAGTTCCCATTATTTTCCAAATGTATATGTCAAAGAATAAAAAGAGAATATCTCAAAATGAAAAGATGTGATTTGAGGATCATTTTTAAATCATTCCTTTATAGCATTTTAATATTTTTCCCATTTAAAAAATTAACACAAACTGAGTGAAAACTTGTCAAACTCAGAGACCGCCACCAAGTAAAAAAAGCATACTTTACTCAGACCACCTATTCATCCATTCCACAAAGAATGGAGGACACTGGCTCATACTTACCTGCACTCCAGCTCCTCGCACCAATCTTTATTCCGGTGTTTATGTTCGTGCCAAGGAATGATCACCAAGGAGTCACCATCAGAACTTAAATTTAAAAAAATACATAAGCAGTTAACACAAACTGAGGATAATACAAACAATCATCTCAACAACTAACGACACAAAGATTATAAAAGACTGCAAAAAGCATCTCTACAACTTTAACCTCCAAGATTCCTGTTTATGATTTATTAAATGGTACATGAGACATATTGTACACAGTGAATTAAGTGAAAGGAAAATATCGAACTGCTGACTTCCCTTCCTTCATAAAATGGTTAAATAAAAATTCAAAATAAAAATGTAGACAAGTAACTGAAAGATGGTAGGAGTTGTGTTCATTCACAAGTTTTAAAAACATTTATCAAGAACCTATATTACATGCACTAGAATTCACATACCATAATAAACGGCCCTATGCCCTAGAAAAACTTTCAGTCTATGGCAGTGCTATTAAAAGAATATTTTATGATCATAGAAATGTTCTATATCTGTGCTATTCTGTGCTATTCAATACAGTAATCAATAGTTTCATGGACCTAATAAGCACTTGGAATGTGGTAGTTTCTATTTAAAAAGTGAATTTTAATTTGATTTAATTCATTCAAATTAAAATTGAAATAGCAACATGTGGCCAGTGGCCACCAGGTTGGACAACACAGATCTATAAGATGGGTAATAGCAAAAGTGAAGAAATACTTCAGGGGGGATCTGAAGAAGATAAGGATAACGCCTGATTGGATGGAATTAAGAACAAATGAAAAAGGAAAAGCAAGTAGAGACAGGACGGTGATGTGCTATAATTCAGGAGGCATGGACAAGAGAAAAAAATATTAGCTGTGCCATCTCTGGGACTTTCTAGAGTGAAGCATTTTAAACATTATCTCTAAGGTTCTTTTCAGCTCTAACACTCCATGAATCCACAAAACACCTGAAACATGATGAATTAAAAATAAAGGCAAAGAATTATTTTAATAATTCAAGGGCCTTGTTTTTATAATTCAATAAAACATTTCCTCTCACACTTTTGAATAATAATAGTATTTTCCTCATAATTTATAACAGCGCAAGGAAAAGGATTACACTTTTTCACATTACTAGGTTGTGCTGGTACTTTCTTATACTATTCGGTTAGGAAATATGCCTTGCACTAGAGAAATTTATAAATTTTGAAAACTATTTTGCTGAAGAGACTAGTCTTCGTGCACACGGTCACAGGAGACCACCGTAGGGCACAGGAGCAGAGGAGGAGCGCAGGGTACACAGTGTCTCATGGGCTAGTCTGGAAAGGGACGGTGCCGACGGGGAAGGGACGGTGCTGACGGGTTAGTCAGCAAGCAAGCCCATCGCAGTAATTAGTGAGCCAAATGTTTAAGCCACGGTTCTCCCTTAATCATCCCTGACCCTGGAAAGAACATAGTTTATATTATATCAAACAAAAAAGTGCTAGCTTTTTTTTTTAATCCCTTATCTAGAAACACTTGAAAACAGACAGAAATTATTTATTGCTACCCTAAGTATGGCTGTGAAAAGAGTTTACAACAAAACACTTAAGTCCAAAGTGAAGCCAAATATTAGGCATCTTAGACTATTATCACGTTTGAGAGTAGGAAAAATAATAAAGGCTTTATTAGCGGTTTGGAATCTATAAATAAAAGGCATTTTTGTATTTTGGCTGCTGAAGAACAAAAGCTGAAGCATTAGTGGAGGTCTGATATGTTTCACTTTTGTAGATTCAACTGAATTTTGAAGATTGAATTTAGATAATGTATGGTTAGCCAAAGTGACATCAAAATTGTTAAAGATGACACTCTCATCAATGGACAGAACATTTAGACAGAGGATCAATAAAGAAATAGAGAATCTGAATATTACTATAAAGGAGCTAGACTTAACAGACATTTATAGGACATTACATCCCACAACAGCAGGATACACCTTTTTCTCAAGTGCTCATGGATCATTCTCAAAGATAGACCATATGCTGGGTCACAAAGCAAGTCTTAACAAATTTAAAAAGATTGAAATCATACGCAACACTTTCTCGGATCATAAAGGAATGAAGTTGGAAATCAATAATAGGCGGAATGCCAGAAAATTCACAAATACCTGGAGGCTCAACAATACACTCTTAAACAACGAGTGGGTCAAAGAAGAAATTGCAAGAGAAATTAGTAAATACCTCGAGGCAAATGAAAATGAAAACACAACATATCAAAACTTATGGGATGCAGCAAAGGCAGTGCTAAGAGGGAAATTTATTGCCCTAAATGCCTATATCAGAAAAGAAGAAAAGGCAAAAATGCAGGAATTAACTGTTCAATTGGAAGAACTGGAGAAAGAACAGCAAACTAATCCCAAAGCAAGCAAAAGGAAAGAAATAACAAAGATCAGGGCAGAAATAAATGAAATTGAAAATATGAAAACAGTAGAGAAAATCAATAAGACCAGAAGTTGGTTCTATGAGAAAATCAATAAGATTGATGGGCCCCTATCAAGATTGACAAAAAGAAGAAGAGAGAGGATGCAAATAAATAAGATCAGAAATGGAAGAGGAGACATAACTACTGACCTCACAGAAATAAAGGAGGTAATAACAGGATACTATGAACAACTTTACGCTAATAAATACAACAATTTAGAGGAAATGGACGGGTTCCTGGAAAGACACGAACAACCACCTTTGACTCAAGAAGACATAGATGACCTCAACAAACCAATCACAAGTAAAGAAATTGAATTAGTCATTCAAAAGCTTCCTAAAAAGAAAAGTCCAGGACCAGAGGGCTTCACATGTGAATTCTACCAAACGTTCCAGAAAGAATTAGTACCAATTCTCCTCAAACTCTTCAAAAAAATCGAAGTGGAGGGAAAACTGCCTAATTCATTCTATGAAGCCAACATCACCCTCATACCAAAACCAGGCAAAGATATTACAAAAAAAGAAAACTACAGACCAATCTTTCTAATGAATACAGATGCAAAAATCCTCAATAAAATTCTAGCAAATCGTATCCAACAACACATTAAAAGAATTATACATCATGACCAAGTAGGATTCATCCCAGGTATGCAAGGATGGTTCAACATAAGAAAATCAATTAATGTAATACACCATATCAAAAAAATCAAAGCAGAAAAATCACATGATCATCTCAATTGATGCAGAGAAGGCATTTGACAAGATTCAACATCCTTTCCTGTTGAAAACACTTCAAAAGATAGGAATACAAGGGAACTTCCTTAAAGTGATAGAGGGAATATATGAAAAACCCACAGCTAATATCATCCTCAATGGGGAAAAATTGAAAACTTTCCCCCTAAGATCAGGAACAAGACAAGGATGTCCACTATCACCACTATTATTCAACATTGTGTTGGAGGTTCTAGCCAGAGCAATTAGACAAGAAAAAGAAATACAAGGCATCAAAATTGGAAAGGAAGAAGTAAAACTATCACTGTTTGCAGACGATATGATACTATACGTCGAAAACCCGGAAAAATCCACAACAAAACTACTAGAGCTAATAAATGAGTACAGCAAAGTAGCAGGCTACAAGATCAACATTCAAAAATCTGTAGCTTTTCTATACACTAGTAATGAACAAGCTGAGGTGGAAATCAAGAAACGAATCCCATTTACAATCGCAACTAAAAGAATAAAATACCTAGGAATAAATTTAACCAAAGAGACAAAAAACCTATATAAAGAAAACTACAAAAAACTGTTAAAAGAAATCACAGAAGACCTAAATAGATGGAAGGGCATACCATGTTCATGGATTGGAAGACTAAATATAGTTAAGATGTCAATCCTACCTAAATTGATTTACAGATTCAATGCAATACCAATCAAAATCCCAACGACTTATTTTTCAGAAATAGAAAAACCAATAAGCAAATTTATCTGGAAGGGCAGGGTGCCCCGAATTGCTAAAAACATCTTGAGGAAAAAAAATGAAGCTGGAGGTCTCGCGCTGCCTGACTTTAAGGCATATTATGAAGCCACAGTGGTCAAAACAGCATGGTATTGGCATAAAGATAGATATATCGACCAATGGAATCGAATAGAGTGCTCAGATATAGACCCTCTCATCTATGGACATTTGATCTTTGATAAGGCAGTCAAGCCAACTCACCTGGGACAGAGCAGTCTCTTCAATAAATGGTGCCTAGAGAACTGGATATCCATATGCAAAAGAATGAAAAAAGACCCATCTCTCACACCCTATACAAAAGTTAACTCAAAATGGATCAAAGATCTAAACATTAGGTCTAAGACCATAAAACAGATAGAGGAAAATGTTGGGAGATATCTTATGGATCTTACAACTGGAGGTGGTTTTATGGACCTTAAACCTAAAGCAAGAACACTGAAGAAGGAAATAAATAAATGGGAGCTCCTCAAAATTAAACACTTTTGTGCATCAGAGAACTTCATCAAGAAAGTAGAAAGACAGCCTACACAATGGGAGACAATATTTGGAAACGACATATCAGATAAAGGTCTAGTATCCAAAATTTATAAAGAGATTATTCAACTCAACAACAAAAAGACAGCCAACCCAATTACAAAATGGGAAAAAGACTTAAACAGACACCTACCAGAAGAAGAAATACGGATGGCCAAGAGGCACATGAAGAGATGCTCAATGTCCCTGGCCATTAGAGAAATGCAAATCAAAACCACAATGAGATATCATCTCACACCCACCAGAATGGCCATTATCAACAAAACAGAAAATGACAAGTGCTGGAGAGGATGCGGAGAAAGAGGCACACTTATCCACTGTTGGTGGGAATGTCAAAGGGTGCAACCACTGTGGAAGGCAGTTTGGCGGTTCCTCAAAAAGCTGAATATAGAATTGCCATACGACCCAGCAATACCATTGCTAGGTATCTACTCAAAGGACTTAAGGGCAAAGACACAAACGGACATTTGCACACCAATGTTTATAGCAGCGTTATTTACAATTGCAAAGAGATGGAAACAGCCAAAATCTCCATCAACAGAAGAGTGGCTAAACAAACTGTGGTATATACATACGATGGAATATTATGCAGCCTTAAGACAAGATAAACTTATGAACCATGTAATAACATGGATGGACCTAGAGAATATTATGCTGAGTGAATCCAGCCAAAAACTAAAGGACAAATACTGTATGGTCCCACTGATGTGAACGGATATTCGAGAATAAACTTGAAATATGTCATTGGTAACAGAGTTCAGCAGGAGTTAGAAACAGGGTAAGACAATGGGTAATTGAAGGTGAAGGGATACAGACTGTGCAACAGGACTAGATACAAAAACTCAAAAATGGACAGCACAATAATACCTAATTGTAAAGTAATCATGTTAAAATACTGAATGAAGCTGCATCTGAGCTATAGGGTTTTTTTTGTTTTTGTTTGCTTGTTGGTTTGTTTGTTGTTGTTGTTTTTTACTATTACTACTACTTTTATTTCTTTTCTTTATATTAACATTTTATATCTTTTTCTGTTGTGTTGCTAGTTCCTCTAAACCGATACAAATGTAGTAAGAAACAATGATCATGCATCTATGTGATGATGTTAAGAATTACTGAGTGCATATGTAGAATGGTATGATTTCTAAATGTTGTGTTAATTTCTTTTTTTTTTTCTTTCCGTTAATAAAAAAAATAAAAAAAAAAAAAAAAAAAAAAAAAAGAAGACCCATCTCTCACACCCTATACAAAAGTTAACTCAAAATGGATCAAAGATCTAAACATTAGGTCTAAGACCATAAAACAGTTAGAGGAAAATGTTGGGAGATATCTTATGGATCTTACAACTGGAGGCGGTTTTATGGACCTTAAACCTAAAGCAAGAGCACTGAAGAAGGAAATAAATAAATGGGAACTCCTCAAAATTAAACACTTTTGTGCATCAAAGAACTTCATCAAGAAAGTAGAAAGACAGCCTTCACAATGGGAGACAATATTTGGAAATGATATATCAGATAAAGGTCTAGTATCCAGAATTTATAAAGAGATTGTTCATCTCAACAACAAAAAGACAGCCAACCCAATTACAAAATGGGAAAAAGACTTGAACAGACACCTATCAGAAGAGGAAATACAAATGGCCAAAAGGCACATGAAGAGATGCTCAATGTCCCTGGCCATTAGAGAAATGCAAATCAAAACCACAATGAGATATCATCTCACACCCACCAGAATGGCCATTATCAACAAAACAGAAAATGACAAGTGCTGGAGAGGATGCGGAGAAAGAGGCACACTTATTCACTGTTGGTGGGAATATCAAATGGTGCAACCACTGTGGAAGGCAGTTTGGCGGTTCCTCAAAAAGCTGAATATAGAATTGCCATACGACCCAGCAATACCATTGCTGGGAATATACTCAAAGGACTTAAGGGCAAAGACACAAACGGACATTTGCACACCAATGTTTATAGCAGCGTTATTTACAATTGCAAAGAGATGGAAACAGCCGAAATCTCCATCAACAGAAGAGTGGCTAAACAAACTGTGGTATATACATACGATGGAATACTATGCAGCTTTAAGACAGGATAAACTTATGAAGCATGTATTAACATGGATGGACCTAGAGAACATTATGCTGAGTGAGTCTAGCCAAAAACTAAAGGACAAATACTGTATGGTCCCACTGATGTGAACAGACATTCGAGAATAAATTTGGAATATGTCCTTGATAACAGAGTCCAGCAGGAGGTAGAAACAGGGTAAGATAATGGCCAATTGGAGTTGAAGGGATACAGACGGTGTAACAGGACTAGATACAAAAACTCAAAAATGGACAGCACAATAATACCTAATTGTAAAGTAATCATGTTAAAACACTGAATGAAGCTGCATCTGAGCTATAGGTTTTTGCTTTGTTTTGTTTTGTTTTGTTTTGATTTTACTATTATTACTTTTATTTTTTTCTCTATATTAACATTCTATATCTTTTTCGGTTATGTTGCTAGTTCTTCTAAACCAATGCATATGTACTAAGAAATGATGACCATGCATCTATGTGATGATGTTAAGAATTAATGATTGCATATGTAGAATGGTATGCTCTCTAAATGTTGGGTTAATTTCTTTTTTCCGTTAATTAAAAAAAAAAAAAAAAGAGAAGGGATAATTGGAGCTGAAGGGATACAGACTGTACAACGGGACTGGATATAAAAACTCAGAAATGGACAGCACAATACTACCCAATTGTAATGCAATTATGTTAAAACACTGAATGAAGCTGCATGTGAGGTATAGGTTTTTTGTTTTTGTTTTTGTTTTTTTTTTTCTTTCTATTATTGTTTTAATTCTTATTCTGTTATCTTTTTATTTCTTCTTCTAAATCGATGCAAATGTACTAAGAAATGATGAATATGCAACTATGTGATGTTATTAAGAATTACTGATTGTACATGTAGATTGGAATGATTTCTAATTGTTTTGTTAATTCTTTTTTAATTAATAAAAAAAATATGAAAAAAAAAATTGTTAAAGATGAAATGGACAGCACAATACTACCTAACTGTAATGTAATTATGTTAAAACACTGAATGAAGCTGCATGTGAGAATGATAGAGGGAGGAGGGCTGGGGACATAAAAGAAATAACAAAGAAAGATAGATTTTAAAGATCGAGATGGTATAATCTAGGAATGCCTCGAGTGTATAACAATAGTGAAATGTACAATGTACAAATTTTAAAAATGTTTTTGCATGAGGAAGAACAAAGGAATGTCATTATTGCAGGATACTGAAAATAGATGGTAATTAATATTTTAAAATGTCACCTTATGTGTGAGTCTAAAGCAAAAAATGTTTATTTGTTATAAAATTTATATTTTGACAAGAGCATTTCTTAATATAACTTATGTAGATAGTTTGATTGAACATCATAAGTACTTGGAATCTCAGGTAGGAAGGACATGAGATTTTGTTGGTTTGTCCAGAGTGATGCCCCGATGAATTTCAGAGTGATTTGATCAGTGAGTGGATAAGTATTTGAAAGCCTCATTCGGGGAATGGTGACAGTGGGGAGAAATTCAACTTCCCCAAGTCAAATTCTTGATATTCTCATGAGCAGTGTGGACAGCCAAAGCTATAGGCTGAGTCCCCAGTCTTGGGGGTTGTTCATATGAAACTTAACCGCACAAAGGAGAAGTCAAGTCTACTTAAAATTTAGGCCTAAGAGTTACCCCCCAAGAAAGCCTCTTTTGTTGCTCAGATGTGGCCTCTCCCTCCAGCCAACATGACGAGCAGTCTCACCACCCTCCCACTCTCTGCATGGGACATGACTCCCAGGGATGTGGATCTTCCTGGCAACGTGGGACAGAGACCCTGGACTGAGCTGAGAATCAGCATCAAGGGACTGAGAAAAAAACCCTAGAATGAGCTGAGAATTAACATCAAGGGATTTACAGAACCTTCTCGACCAAAAGGGGGAAGAGTGAAATGAGACTGTCAATGGCTGAGAGATTCCAAACAGAGTCGAGAGGTTATCCTGGAGGTTATTCTTACGCATTAAGTAGATATTACCTTGTTGTTCAAGATGTAGTGGAGAGGCTGGAGGGAACTGCCTGAAAATGCAGAGCTGTGTTCCAGTAGCCATGTTTCTTGATGATGATTGAACAATGATATAGCTTTCACAATGTGACTCTGTGATTGTGAAAACCTTGTGTCTGATGCTCCTTTTATCTACCATATCAACAAAAGAGTAGAACATATGGAATAAAAATAAATAATAGGGGGAACAAATGTTAAAATAAATTTAGTTTGAAATACTAGTGGTAAATGGAAGCGAGGGGTAAGGGGTATGGTATGTATAACTTTTTCTTCCCTGTTATCGTTTTATTTCTTTTTCTGTTGTCTTTTTATTTCTTTTTCTAAATTGATACAAATGTTCTAAGAAATGATGAATATGCAACTATGTGATGATATTAAGAATTACTGATTATATATGTAGAATGGAATGATATCTTATTGTTTTGTTTGCTAGTTGTTAATTTTTTTAATTAATAAAAAAGAGAAAAAAATTGTTAAAGATGTGCAAAAATTCACATTAAAAAAAAAAGTCTAAGTTACTATTTAGTGACATTAAGCAATATGATTCCAGAAGTTAAAAATTACCTCAACCCAAGATTTCAGCTTGGCAAACAGCTTGGATTCTAAAATTGATTTTTCTCTATTAAAATGTAAGCCCTTAAAATGTGTCTGTATTTACGAATGTATGTTTTAAAGGCACTGGATAATCTTAGAAACAGCCTTAGTGTTTCTTTTGAATCTGTCCTGAATGATGATGGTATTATCTTCATGGAAAGGCTTAGCCAGCTTTTTGTCTAAGGCTAACATGGTGATCATTTCTTAGACTTGTTTTTGTCTAAGGATAAAAAGTTACCAACAAGAGGTAATCTGTAAAAAGAGATGATGAGGGGCCACAGTGGCTCAGCAGGCAAGGATGCTTGCCTGCCATGCCATAGGACCCGGGTTCGTTTCCCGGTGCCTGCCCATGTGAAAAAAAAAAAAAAAAAAAAAAAGAAATGATGAGGGCTCTTCCAGGCATTTGGTATCTAAAATTCACTCTTAGAAAATGACACAAGGGCAGCCTTTCTTGTCCTTTTCTTTACATGCTGGCTCTGGTGAAAGAGGACATTCCTGCAACTGAAGTTTCCTTATAACCCAGCCAAATTCACAGAAAGCTTGATCTAAGCTCATCCTAATTACTGCTGAGGCCTCCACATGTGTTACCTTATGTTGCTATGCTAACTTCTGCTCTGCCTGTCACCCATCTTTGATGACTCAGAGCTGCTTTGTTACCAATAAATATCATAGGAAATTCATTTTACAATAAAAAAATACTTTTTAAAAATTGTAAGAAATTCATCATGATAACTTTACTCTGAGAATCTGTCTTTGAAATTTATAGTTGTCTTCAAAACTGCCTCTATGACTGAAGAGACCAATAAGAGAGAGAAGCCCGGGCAGTTCTCGTACACTGTTTTCTCACAAGAAGCTGCAAACACTTCTTGCCTGCTGTATTGAGTATCTCACTGGCTGCCCTATCACTTGTCACACACCACTTTGTGTAGGATCTTCAATGGTTGGAACACAGTCCATCACAAAACAGCCTGGACGAACAAGAATTGAGTCCGACTGGCCCCTACCACCTACTCAGAGCCACTATTCCTCCTGGCCAGTCCCCCCAAGGCTTGCAGAAGCAGGGTGGGGGTGAGGGCTAGAGTGGACCAAGGGGCAGCAGCAGGGTATCTGAAGGGGCCAGTCACCCAAGTCTGCGGAAGTGAGGTGAAATCGGGGGTCAGAGCCACCCAAGGTGTGCAGAAGCAGGGTGTATAGAGAAGGCCCATCTGCCCAAGCCTGCAGAAGCAGAGTGCCGGCCAGGATCAGAGCTGCCCAGGATGAACAGAAGTGGGGTCTCAGAGGGAGCCATGTGCCCAGGGCATGCAGAAACAGAGTGCCAGAGGGGGCCGTCTAGCAAGGCCCACAGAAACAGCATGGCTGTGGGGTAGGAGCTGCCCAAGGCACTAAATAAATATACGCTTTCAGCAAATCACATAAAGACAATTTCTGCTCAGAGGTCCACAGAGAAAGGTAGGCCTGAAAAGTATTGGGATTAATAAAGTATTTTTGCCCTTTTCAAGGCACACCACAACTAGCCTTTTCTAAATGTGCTGATCCTCACAGATCCAATAATAATAATTAGCAGTATTACTGTATATCTCATAATTTTATATATAATTCATATATAAATTCATATATAAAATAGTGATGATCAACAACAAAAATCTTAAAAGCATTTGTTGATCTCTTACTGTGGACAAGAGAGTCTGCAATGCTTTTTACATTGAGCACCTCATTTAATCCTACAAACCTAATGTAGTAGGTGATATTACCTTCTTCATACCACAATAGAAAACATGCCCATCCTCATAATAAGTAGTAAAACTAGAATTTGAACACAACTAGTCTGAATCCAAAGTTTATACTTTTAGCTGGTGTATTAGTAAGGGTTCTCCAGACAAACAGAACCAAAAGGAGGTATCTGTAAATATGAGATTTATAAAGGTATCTCACATAACTGTGGGAATGCAAGAGCCCTAATCTGCAGGGAAGACTGTAACACTGGCAACTCCAATAAAGGCTCTTAAGGAACTCCACAGGAGAGGATTGCCTGCTAAAGAAACAGTGAATATTCGCCCCCCTTAAAAGACTTCAACTGATTGGATCAGTACAACTGATTGGATTAGGTTGTTTGCAGAAGCTGTGCCCTTAGTTGATCACGGATGTAATCAATCACAGCTGCAATCAACTGACTGATGATTTAATAAACCAGCCTTCAAGTTTATCAACCAGGCATGAAACATCCTTGCAACAACAGTTAGGCCAGTGCTTGCCTTACCAGATGACGGGGTATTATCACCTGGTCAAGTTGATACCAGAACCTAACTATCACAGCTGACATGCTCTCCTACCCCTAGAAAGGACAGAGGCCATTAACTAGCCCAAATCCACAAACCCATCGTATTTCCATCACTTTCCTGCTTACTACTTAAGAGCCACCAAGTCAAATTTATGCAGTAGCAAAATTAATTCATAACTGTCACATGAATTACTTAGATGACAGCATAACAAAGCAAATTTGGTTTGGTTTGGTTTTTGCATGTTTGGTGTGGTTTTTTACATGGTTTTTGTTGTTGCTATTGTTTTTTTAAGTGCTCTTACAGTTATTATAAAAATCCATATTGGGACACAGCAATGAAAAGGGAGAATTTCTTCATAAAAAACAGATATACCAAGGAGTTACACTAATATAGAATCGGTACATCTGAGGGTGAAAACAGAAAGTTAAGCTATACTAGTAATGGTGTACACTGACTATCTAAATAGCTGGATATCTCACTATACTTTAGAGGGGAAAAGAGACTTCAGAATAAGTACTTCCCTAAATCTTACCTTTGTTTCCACTTCAATATAATTGCTTAGTTCTTACCTTAAAAAATGCCTAAACTTTATCACTGACTTACTCTTTTATAAGGTGAGCAGAATTACAGAATGCTAAATAAAATTAGAGAAAATCTTTTTCATCAATTCTATTAACAACTAAAATATTACCCATGTAATACATCAACTATAGAACAAGTTAGATGAAATTCTGGTACAAAAAAAAAATATATATATATATATATATGGCTCCTTCTTTAGAACCATAGAAAGTTGGGTTAAACGGAAAACTAACACTTTGACTCTAATGCTCTATAAACACAAAATAGCATTTACATATATTTTATTTCATCTATTTTTTCCCACTTTGCCTAAGAAGTCTTAACATTTAAATGCCTCATACTCGTTAAAAAAACCAAGTGCATGGTAAATTTAAATGATCTTTTTACAAAATAATGGGTTCTTTGGCTTAATTTCAGGATCATTTATATTAGAACACTGGTTGTTTTATTCCAAACAATAAACCATACTGGTTTATTAACATTTTAAATAAATATTAACATTTTATTTCAAAGAAATTCTATCAAGAATTAATTCCAAAAAGTCCTTTTATTTGTTTTCTAGGCCTTGGAAACAAGAGGCCAAATAGACAGTGTATTATTACTAATTGCCACTTCTTATGCATTGGTTTTAAGATGTGGAGTTATATTTATTTCTATATAGCAGAGAACAAACATAAAGGAAAAAAATTACAATAATTTGAGCCTATGCTGTGGTTAACATCACTGAACTAGTCAAACTGATCTGAAACACTATGGGAAACCAGTCAAAAAGTTAGCCATCACTCAATTCCACATTGAAAAAAATTATCCAAAGGCATCCTTCAGAGCTCTCTTCTGGACCAACAGGATTCAATTCCATTATTACATGACTCAGAAAACAGAGTAGAGACTAATAAACGACCATGAAACTTACCAGCATTCTGAGATGCCAGTAGCATGATAAAGAGAGACAAGGTGATAGAGCAAAAAGAATACTACTCCAAGGTTTGGATACTTTTCCTCCCAGCACTAGCTCAATCTCCAGGACTCATCTGGCTGCCTCATCTATTTAGTATATATTTGTGTTGGTTTGAAATTGTTATGACCCCAGAAAAGCCATGTTCTTCTAATCCAGTCTTGTGGGTACACAACTATTAGAGATGGGGCCTCTTGATTAGGTTGATTCACTGGAGATGTGACCTCGGCCCATTCAAGGTAGGTCTTAATTAATTTACCGGAGTCCTTTAAGAGAGGAAGATTTTGGAGAAAGCATCCACACACAGACACTTGGAGATGCTGAGAACCATTTGAAACCAGAAGCCCAAAGAGGACAGAAGCTATCACCGCGTACCTTCCATTGTGACAGAGAAACCCCGGACATGACTTGTCTTTCCTCAATGAAAGTAATCTCTGGAAGCCTTAACTTGGACATTTTCATAGCCTTAGAACTGTAAATTTATAACCTAGTAAATCCCCTTTGTAAAAACCAACCCATTTCTGATATATTGCATCCTGGCAGCTTTAACAAAATAAAACAACATTGTAATACTACCAAACGAAGCCTACACCAAATATTTTCTTGGATCTAAACCATAATAATAAAGATTATGCTCTTAGAACTCTCACCTCTGCTAAAATTGTGATACCAACCTTACAAAGCTGTGTAATCCTGATAAAGTTATTCAATCTGCATCAATTTCCTTATTAGGGATAATAATAGTATTTATCTCAGTGAATGCATATAAAACCATTAGAACAGTATCCAGTGTATTGTAAGCATTCAGTAAATACTGACTATTGTAAAAAGCATCATTATTTTTAAAACCAACAAGATGGTTTCTCCTAAGTAGTGAAATACTAGATACATCCAACTTTGTTAACTTTTTAAAATCTATCTTATGATACATAATACCATATCAATGACCACAATTCCTATTTGCAAATATCTAAAAACTGTAATAAACACTGCTGATACCATCCTGAGTAAAAGGACACCTAGACAAGGGAAACAACAGTAACAAAAAAATGTGATCTGATTTGTGAGATAGAAAAAAGCAACAATTACCACAAGGCACTCTCTTTTCCAAATGCTTAAAAACAGGATTGAAACCAAGAAACAAGTTTTTGTCCAGGAGCAAAGGATGATTTCAGAAGAGAACTTGTTCAGTTTAGGAGAAGTCACAAACTCCAATGGAGAAGCACTGAAGAATTTTCAAGAAAAATGGTTAAAAAACTGAGAAAACCTGTTCTACACAGAAGCGCTTGAATCAACAAAAAAAGGGCAAAAATGAGTAGGGAAGTCTCTGGCATACAATCTGCCCCTCTCTATCCCCCTAGCCCTACTGCCAGCATCACTAAGAACAGCGCTTACACTACTACTGCCACCGCTGCGACCACCGTCATTATTACCATGGAACACCCCCACCAGCATCTCCACCCCAAGCATCGCTATCCGCAGTACCACAAGCACAACCTCCACCTCTACCAGCACCACCACCTCAACCTCATCATCACCATCTTCTACCACTACTACCTCCACCATCACCTCCATCACCTCCTTTACCACTACCTTCTCTTCTGTATCCTCATATTTCTCCTCTTCCACTGTTACCTTTACCACCACCACCTCCACAAGCACCAGCACCACCTATACCACTTCTAACAACACCACCTCCACCTATACCAGCTCCACCACCACCATAACCACCACCCCTCAACTATCACCCCCTCCACTCTAAGAACAGCCATCACCTCCACCTCCATCACCACCTGACTCTTACATAGATACCCCAATACTGAACAAGAAACACTGTAGGACCTCAGAACAGTTAAGAATACTGATGCCACAAGGAAAGTTATCTGAAAAGAAAGGCATCCTCAAATCCAGTGTTATAGTAGTACAAAAATAAACTAAAACAGTCAATACAGAAAAATTCTCCAAAGAAAACATGCATGTACTAACTTTTTCATTCAGCATTTGATGTTTTATATATAACAAATAGTTATAAACATAAATCTTTGTTTTAATTTTTACTTTTTATGAAGCTCAAATTTGCAATATCACATCCAGCAAAAACAGGAATTCAGCTTAAAATGGGTCACTCACAAATATGATTTATTATACTGCATTATAAGATCAGGTTTGCCAGTATTTCATATCACTGAAGAACACATACTGAATGTGGTGATAGTGAAATACCTTAGGATTAAGAATTAACTAAAGGGATAGAGCCCAAGATGGAGGCTTAGTGAGGTATGGGATTTAGTTCATCCTCCAGAGCAGCTAAGAAATAGCCAGGACCAGTACAGAACAAGAGCTGGGTCCACATCAGTGATCGGACACACAGTGTACACCAGTCTGGACAAGGTGGACCAGCTGCGATCCCACCCAGAGCCATAGATCCCCCAAGCCATGGAGGGCAGTGCTCATCCCCCGCAGGCTGGCTCCTAGAGGGAAAGGAGACTTAACAATCAGCAAGGGGCTATGCTCAACCAAGCTTCTGAAAAAAACCCTGAAAAATCCACAGCAAAACTACTAGAGCTAATAAATGAGTACAGCAAGGTGGCAGGTTACAAGAACAACACTCAAAAATCTACAGTGTTTCTATACACTAGTAATGAACAATCTGAGGGAGAAATAAGAAAAAAGTTTCATTTACAATTGCAACCAAAAGAATAAAATATTTAGGAATAAATTTAATTAAGGATACAAAAGACCTGTACAAAGAAAACTACAAGAAATTGCTTAAAGAAATCACAGAAGACCTAAATAAATTGAAGGGCATGCCATGTTCATGTATTAGAAGACTAAATATAGTTAAGATGTTAATTCTACCTAAACTGAATTATAGATTCAATGCAATGTCAATTAAAATCCCCAAAATTTGCTTTTCAGAAATAGAAAAAACAATAACCAAATTCATCTGGAAGGGCAGGGTACCCCGAATAGCTAACAATATCCTGAGAAGAAAAATGAAGTTGGAGATCTCACACTTCCTGACTTTAAGGCGTATTAGGAAGCTACAGTGGTCAAAGCAGCGCGGTACTGGCATAAAGACAGATATACTGACACAATGGAATCGTATAGAACGTTCAGGTATAGACCCTCTCATCTATGGACAACTGATCTTTGATAAGGCAGTCAAGCTAACTCACTTGGGACAGAACAGTCTCTTCAATAAATGGTGCTTGGAGAACTGGATACCCACATACAAAACAATGAAAGAGGATCCATATCTCACACCCTATACAAAAATTAAGTCAAAATGGATCAAAGACCTAAACATTAGATCTAAGACCATAAAACTTTTAGGGGGAAATTTCTTATAAAACCTGTAATAAGAGGCCATTTCTAGATCTTACACCCAAAACATGAGCACTAAAGAAAGAACTAGATGAATGGGAAAAATAATTTTAAAATTAAACACTTTTGTGCATCAAAGAACTTTGTCAAGAAAGCAAAAAGACAGCCTACACAATGGGAGACAATATTTGGAAATGACACATCAGATTAGGGTCCAGTATCCACAATACATAAAGAGACTGTTCAACTCAACAACAAAAAGACAAAACCCAATCACAAAATGGACAGAAGACATAAACAGACACTTCCAAGAAGACAAAATACAAATGGCTAAAAGGCACATGAAAAGATGCTCAACTTCCCCGGCTATTAGGGAAATAGAATCAAAACTACAATGAGATATCATCTCACACCACCAGAATGGCCATTATCAATTTAAAACAGAAAACAACAAGTGCTGGAGAGGATGTGGAGAAAGAGGTACATTTATTCACTTTCAGTGGGAATGTAAAATGGTACAACTGCTGTGGAAGGCAGTGGGAATGTAAAATGGTACAATTGCTGTGGAAGACAGATTGGTGGTTCCTCAGGAAGCTAAGTATAGAATTGCCATATGATTCAGCAATACCATTGCTATGTATCTATTAAGAGGACATAAGGGTAAGGAGACAAATGGACATTCGCATAGCAATGTTTATAGCAGCATTATTTACAACTGCAAAGAGATGGAAATAGTCCATATGTCCATCAACAGACCAGTGGCTAAACAAGCTGTGGTATACACATACAACGGGATATTACACAGATGTCAGACAGAATAAAGCCATAAAGCATGTAACAACGTGGATGGACCTTGAAGACATTATGCTGAGTGAGATTAGCTAGAAATAAAAGAACAAATACTGCATGGTCTCACTGATATGAACTAACATTAATGAATGAACTTGGAGAATTTTAGTTGGCAACAGAGATCATCAGGAGATAGAAATAGTGTAGGTATTGGGTAATTGGAGCTACAGGGATACAGATTGTGCAACAAGACTGACTGTAAAAATTCATAAATTAGACAGTTTAATACTTCCTAATTATAGCACAATAATGTTAGTACACCAAATAAAGCTGAATGTGAGAATGATAGAGGGAGGAAGGCTGGGTGCACAAACGAAACCAGAAGGAAAGACAAACAATAAAGACTGAGATGGTATAATGTTCAAATGCCAAGAGTATACACTGATAGTGACTAAATGTACAAATTAAAAACTGTTTGGCATGAAGAAGAACAAAGGAATGTCAATATCGCAGTGTGTTAAAAATAGATCCCCATTAATATTTTAAAACCTCAACTTCTCTGTGAGACTAAAGCAAAAAATGTTTATTTGGGACAAAATTTATATTTTGACTAGTACATTTCCTAATTTAACTTATGTGGACTGTTTAACTGAACACCATAAATACATGGAACCTTGAATAGGGCATGAGATTTTGTAGGATTGTCCAGTGTGATGCCCTACTAAATCCCAGAGTAATTTGAACAGCGAATAAAGAAATATTTGCAAAGTCCTTTTGGGGGGATGGCAAGAAAGGGGGAAAATTCAATTTCCCCATTTGGAGAACTCCTGATATTCACACAAGCAGTGGGGACAATCAAATCAATAAGCCAAGCCCTTAGTCTTGGGGGTTGTTCCTATGACTCTAATCCCTACAAAGAATACGCTAACCTGCTCAAAATTAGGCCTAAGTGTCACCCCCAGAAAATCTCTTTTGTTCCTCAGATGTGGCCTCTCTCTCTCTCAGCCAACAAGGCAAGCGAGCTCACTGCCCTCCCCATCTCTATGTGGGACATGACTCCCAGGGGTGTGGACCTTCCTGTCAACGTGGGACAGAAATCCTGGAATGAGCTGGGACTCAGCATCAAGGGATTGAGAAAACCTTCTCGACAAAAAGGGGGAAGAGAGAAATGAGACAAATTTCCCAGGGGTGTAATCTCCCTGGCGACATGGGACAGAACTCCCTGGATGAATCGGGACTCGACATCATGGGACTGAGAAAGCCTTCTTGACCAAACGGGGGAAGAGAGAAATGAGACAAAATAAAATGTCAGTGGCTGAGAGATTTCAAACAGAGTTGAGAGGTTATCCTGGAGGTTATTCTTATGCATTAAGTAGATATCACCTTGTTATCCAAGATGTAATGGAGAGGCTGGAGGGAAGTGCCTGAAACTGTAGAGCTGTGTTCCAGTAGCTATGTTTCTTGAAGATGATTGTATAATGATATAGTTTTCACAGTGTGACTGTGTGATTGTGAAAACCTTGTGTCTGATGCTCCTTTTATCTACGGCATGGACAAATGAATAAAAAATATGGATAAAAAAATAAATAATAGGGGAAACAAAGGTTAAAATAAATTGAGCAGAATGAAATACTAGTGGTCAATGAAACAGAGTGGTAAGGGGTATGGCATGTATGAATTCTTTTTTTTTTTCTTTCTTTTGCTGGAGAGTTGCAAATGTTCAAAAAACGATCATGGTGTTGAACACACAACTATGTGATGATATAGTTAGCTATTGACCATAACCATGTCAAGAATGTTCGCATGTCAAGAATGACTATGTCAAGAATGTAGGTATGTCTGGTCTGTCTGTTCATTGTTTATAATAAAAATATTTAAAAAAAAAGTAAGTGAAGTATAAATGAAACATGGTATCCTGGACTAAATAAATCATGGAATACAAAAAGGATATAAGTAAAAAAACTGATGAAACCCAAATAAATCTGTGGTTTCATTAACTATACGGTATGACTGGTTTGAATGCTTCTTTTGAAAATACAAATTCATTCTACTGGATTGATACATTATGGAACAACTTGAGCATACCTCAAATTTTGAATTTCTGATGCATAATTTCACCTGTGAGAAATTCTAGCTAAACAGAGACCCTGTGATCATCTCACCTAAGAATTCCAAATGATTTGGAAACAATAAGTATTCAAATCCAACTGAATTTTCTTAAAGGAAATAATTTCTATGATTACTGACGTACACATTCATTAAGTTGAAGAAATTCTTGTAAAAAGCTTTAACTATGGGTTGATAAAGCAACTGAAACTTTAAGGCCATTGGACCTCATAAAAAAACTAACCTGGCACTCCTCCCAGGCTAACAGGTTAGAGTTCATTCTACGACATTCCCATGAGAATATCCTTCAATCCCTTTTGGAAATGGGCACAAGATGGACCAAATTCATCTAGTCAACAGGCACTTTCAAAGTACCACAACACAAGCCCCACCCTAGTCTCTGAGGACCCAAAAATAAAGAATAGACAGTTGCTAGAAGTCAGTTTGGGATTTCTCAATAAAGCAACAAGAGAAAGGCGGAAATAAAAAATGGTTAACTATAATACAATGAAAAAGTGTTCTACCACAGGAATTACCAAAGGATTATGAGAATACAAAAGAAGGAGTAATTTATGAAGGACCTCACAGAAGAGGTTATGACTCTGTGGTTTTACTTTTAATGGCATACAATAGCCCACTGCATTTTAAAGGCCTCACACAGAGTTGTGGCCTGTTAGTCCTTTGCCTTCTGCCTCCACGCAGTACATGAAGGACACCAGACATAAACTGGCTCTTCTCCCTTCCCCCAGGCACTATTCTGGCTGGGGGTGTGGGGTGGCTAATGGCTTCTCCCTCCTTGAGGCAGGCACTGAGGCAAATACACTTTATTTTCTTAATTCTCAAGAATACATGTTCTGGCCTACAGAAGCCGAAGGGCTTGGTAAAACTGGGACTGGGGGTCATACTTCAGAGATTTCGGCTATATCTTTAACATATTTAACAAATTCTTTATCAAACAGCCTTGAACTGAGATAAAATGTGTTAGTCTAAGAGTAAAGTGGTGCTTTCATTTCCCATTTGTCCTTGTTCATTGTATGTATAGCAACCTCTGGGATGTCAGAGGGAGAAAGAGTTAATCGGGCAAAGCAGAATTCAGACATTCCTGGATCCTTGGGCCATACCACTTAAAGTTATCAAAATTATACTCCAATTTCTATCTAAAAGGTACAGCTAAGGGAAACAGATGTTTTGATACCAAAAACTGGTTAATTAACCAGAGAATAGTACATACTGAGGAAATGGCAGTAAAATCAAGAGGCTTCAAAAGAGAAAGTTACTTCCTGGTAACATTAAGGTGATCCTGCTCTACTAGACATATTTTGGCCTCAGAATCACTTAAAAATAAGGTTGAAATAATTTTATTACCAAAAAAGAAAAGTTTGAATTATTTTTTTGTAATTTAACATATTCAGCATAGAATAAAAAATCATTATCATTTAGAAAGAAGTGAAGTTCAGTTAAGATATTTACTTACCAGGCTTCAGGAAGCAAAACAGAATACTCATATGGAGAAGTCGTCTCTGGGAAGTTTGAGAGAATTGCAAGGTGATGAGGAAGCAGGTCTGATCCATGGTAAGTAAAAAGGATTTCTAGGGCCTGAACATTACTTTCCTATACACAAAAGGTAAGAGGCAAGTTTCCATTGTGAATCTTAGAAATACTGGACTGATTTTGGATGACAATATTCAAAAACTTAAAACTAACATTTTATGAAGTACTGATAAGAAGTGATAGGAAATATATCTTATTTTCCCTAATGTGTATCAAGTTTCTCAATCTAATATTGTAAAAATTCTTTATAAACTCAAAATAATGAACACAATTTTTTTTAGATTATGCCATTTTCTCTATATTTATTAATATAATGACAAAAAAGAAAATGTGATGGTATAATAATGTGAGAACATTAATTGCATGGTTCAAAGAGTTATTGCTAAAAATCATAAATTACTTTATTTTGAAAACAGAAATTACCCGAGCATAAGTTCTTGCTGAGAGAACAATATTCTGATTTCTGAACTTCTTAAAGAATTCAGCATCATATCTCTGTTCCACTGCATGAGGCACTCCTAGGATTTCCTGAGGGAAAACAGTGACTTAATGAAAATGCTTTAAAATACTGGTGACAAGAAAATATTAAAAAGCTTTACATCAATGCCTGCCTGAACAAGTCCCGAATTAATTTGAAAAAAACAGTTAGTTTCACCTACATTCTTATCTTCATTTTGAAAATGACGATATTTTTAAACACTGTTAAAAAAAAAAACAGGCAGCAAAAATTAAATTAATTATAAAAGGGCAACCCAAACTAATCACCCAGTAAAAATAAATAAGCAAAAGGGAACATGGCCATGAATTATGGGCACCTGTGAGCTCTGTATGAGAAGACTGCCAGAGTGATCTATGTTAAATGCAGATTTAACCATTCATTCATTCAACAAATATTAATGGTGCCTTCACTATGTGCCAAGGGCACTCTGAAAGGTACCCCACTCCCACCCCGAATAGCTTAAAATCTAGGAGGGAAGACAAGCAAGCAAACAGGAACAAGTAAGGAGGAACACATAGGAAGGATACCAAAACTAGTTATGAGAGGACAGGAAAGGCTTCCCACAGTGGTACCCAAGCTGAAACATAAAAGACAAATACGAGTTAGCTATGGAGTCCCCTGATGCAATGTATGAGTCAAGAAGTCATGTCTTATAACAGACTACTGAGTGACTGCAAGAAGGAATGAAGTTGTGAGGCATGCAATTAAGTGAATGAAACTTAAGGACTGTATGTTGAGTGAAAAGCAGGAAAAAAAAGACAAATATTATCGTGCCTCACTCATATGGACTAACTATAATATATAAACTCAGAGAACTGAAGTTAAGAACATGGGTTTATCATGTTGGGGTCTAATGTAAACGGTTCTAAATTGTAAACTGTCACAGCACTCACATACATTCTGGAGTTGTAACTGTCATTTATAAAATCTGAGATAGTGAGCTATTTGCATATAACCTGGTCTTTCCCTGAAACTTTGGGTATTTATGTGACACCTGAGACTCAGATTTAGAGCACTAAAGCTAAGAGAGTCAACTGTACCCCACAAAGTAACTGTTTAAAAAGTTGAAAAAGTGATCAGACTTTCACTCGAGTTATGAATAAAGCTGAAGTGCATAGGACTAAGGTAAATTAGAACACAGGGTAGATAACATGGCTTATATTTAAAAATTTCAACTTCAGTGTGAGACTAAAGGGAGAGGTGTTTATTTGATGCAAAATGTATACTTTGGTTAGCGTATTATTGAATTTAACTTGTATGGTCAGATTATTTGAAGATCATAATTACATGGAATTTGAATAGGGCATGAGTTCTTGTTGGTTTGTACAGGTTAGTGTGATGTCCTGATATATCCCAGAGTAATTTATGCAGAGAATAAAACAGTATCTGCAAAGTCACCTTGGGGAACTGGGGAGAAATTCCCCATTTGAGGAATTCCTAATATTCTTGAAAGTGGTGGGGACAACCAACAAAACAGGCTGAGGCCTAGATCTTGTATTCCATCCCTATGAAACTTATTCCTGCAAAGGAGAAGCTAAGCCTACTTATAATTAAGCCTAAGAGTCACCCCCAGAGAATCTATTTTGTTGCTCAGATGTGGCCTCTCTCTCTAAGCCAACTCAGTAGGTGAACTCACTGACCTGCCCCCCAACCACCATGTGGGACATGACTCCCAGGAGTATAAATCTCCCTGGCAACATGGGACAGAATTTCCAGGACGAGCTAGGAAACAATGTCATGGGATTTGAGAAAGCCTTCTTGATCAAAAGGGGGAAGAGAAAAATAAGACAAAATAAAGTTTCAGTGGCTGAGAGATTACAAACAGAGTTGAGAGATTATCCTGGGGGCTATTCTGATGCATTCTACAGATAACCTTTTTAGTTAATGGTGCATTAGAGTGGCTAAAGGGAACTGAAACTATTGAATTGTGTTCCGGTAGCCTTGATTCTTGAAGATAATTGTATAACTATATACTTTTACAAAGGGGTCATTCAATTATGAAAATCTTGTATCTGATGTTCCTTTTATCCAGGGTGTGCTGGTTTGAAGGGATTATGTACCCTAGAAAAGCTATGTTTTAATAATGATCCATCTTGTGAAGGTAGCCATTTCTTCTAATCTCTATTCAGTACTGTAGGTTGGAAACTTTATTAGATTTTCTCCACAGAGATGTGATACACCCATTTGTGGGTATTAACCTTTGATTAGAGGTAGATGTGACTCCACCCATTTGAGGTAGGTCCTAACTAATTAGTTTACTGGAATCCTTTAAAACAGGAAACACTTCGGAGACAGCCACAGAGCCTTAAGAACCATGAGAACCCACATGGCCAGAGACCTTTGGAGATGAAGAAGGAAAACAACCCTGGGGGAGGTTCATGAAACAAGAAGCCTGGCGAGAAAGCTAGCAGACGTCATCGCGTTGCCACATGCCTTTCCAGTTAAGAGAGAAAAACTTAACTTTATCAGTCTTTTTAAAGTGAAGGTAACTGTAACCTCTTGTTGGTGTCTTAATTTGTATATTTTTATAGACTTGCTTTAATTGGGACATTTTCATGGCCTTAGAACTGTAAAGTTGTGACTTAAAAAATTCCCCCGTTTAAAAGCCATTCTTTTTCTGGTATATCGCATTCCAGCAGCTAGTGAACCAGAGCATAGGGTATGCCAGTTTGAAAGGATTTATGTACCCTAGAAAAGCCATGCCTTAATCCTGATCCAGTCTTGTAGGGGCAACTGTTTCTTTCAATTCCTATTCAGTACTACCGGTTGGAAACTTGATTAAACCATCTCCATGGAGATGTGACTCGCCCAATTGTGGGTATTAACCTTTGATTAGAGGGAGATATGACTCCATCCATTCCAAATAGGTCTTGATTAGTTTTCCTGAATCCTTTAAAAAAGGAAACATTTTGGAAAAAGCTAGAGAGCCACAAGAACCACAACAGCCCACACAGTCAGAGACCTTTGGAGAGTAAGGAAAATGTCCCTGGGGAAGTTTTATGAAATGAGAAGACTGGAGACAAGCTAGCAGCTGTCACCATGTTCATCATGTGCCTTTCCAAACGAGAGAGAAACCCTGAACTTCATCGGCCTTTCCTGAGTGAAGGAAAATTCTTACTGGTGCCTTGGATTGGATATTTTTATAGTTTTGCTTTAATTGTGACATTTTCATGGACTCAGAACTTTAAACTTGCAACTTATTAAATTCCCCCTTTTAAAAGTTGCTCTGTTTCTGGTATATCGTATTTCAGCAGCTTGCAAACTAAAACACAGGGTATGGACAGGTGGGTGAAAAAAATAAGGACAAAATATAAATAAATAATAGAGGATGATAAAGGGTAAAAAATAGGGTAGATTGAAATACTAGTGATCAATGAGAGGGAGGGGTAAGGGGTATGGATGTATGCATTTTTTCTTTTTATTTTTTTTATTTCTTTTTCTGCAGTGATGCAAATGTTTTAAAAGTGATCACAGTGATGAATATAGAACTATGGGATGATATTGTGAGCCACTGGCTATACACTATGTATGTGGTAAAGATTTCTCAACAAAAATATTTTTTTAATTAATGTTTTATGATGGTTTTAATGAATTTTTTTTAACTTTGGAAATTTTTTTTAATGGATGACAATAACAGCCCATATTTTTCATACTGCCTTTTTGGCTTGCAAAATTGTTTCATGCATGTATGTATTATCTCATTTGATAAATAATGATAATTACCACAAACTTGCTCCCAAGTAACTTGATACTTCTGAATGATGACAAACATGACAAATACTGGCGTTTTATCTGAATTCTGGGTGTTGAAGAACAGCTAGTATGCTTGAAAAGTAACTTACTGAAAATTATCCAGATTGATTATCATAATATTTAGTGTATTAGAATACAGATGAAGAAAAACAATTAGGCATGAAAAATGTAGATAAAAATCACAATTTTTCTGATGGGGAAAAAAAGACCTAGATTGATAATAATCACAAAGGAAAGTCATGAACTTGTTGCTCAAAAAACAAATTTAAATATTTTTCAAACACAAATAGGTATAGGAAATTTGGCTATGCTATGGGCTTGCAGTTTTAAAACAGCAAACTGCTATTTTAGCTGCTCCAGACATGGTCACTGATTAAGTCAACAAACATTTGTGAACAGTACTTGTGCCTGTTTGAAAATATTATGTACCACAGAATAGCCATGTTTAAATCCTGATCCAATCTTGTGGAGCCAGACCTATAGTTGAGGGTGGGAAATTCTGATTGGACTGTTTCCATGGAGATGCAACACACCCAGTTGTAGGTGTGACCTTTTGGTTGGATTATTTCCATGGAGATGTGACACACCTAACTGTGGGTGTGGCCTTTGATTAGATGGAGATGTGACTCCACCCATTCAAGGTGGGTATTGATTAGTTTACTAGAATCCTCTAAAAGGGAAAACATTATGGAGAAACCTCAGCTACAGATGCTTGGAGAACAGCTACTTCAGAGCTAACAGAGACACGGATGTTTGGATATGCTTAGAGTGCTGACAGAGAGAGCAGATGCCAAGACATGGGCAGAGCCCAACAGACATTGCCATGTGCCTTTCCATGAGATGCTAAGCAAGCCAGAACCCAGAGTCGTGTCAGGGAGCTGATAAGTGAAGACACAGAGATGCTTAGACAGAAAACAACTAGCATCAGAAGCTGGAAGCAATGGACTGGAAACAAGCAGGAGCAGATGGCAGACACAGGCCTTCCCATTTTATAAACATTGGCCTTTCTTGAGTCAAGGTATCTTTTCCTGAATACCTACCTTAGTTTGGACATTTTTCTGGCCTTAGAACTATAAACTTATAAAGTAATATGTTTTCTTTATAAAAGCCAAAAAATAAAAACAAATCATGTCTGCCATATGTAATGCTATGTTCCAGATATCTAGCACATACCTTTCACATACTAAATCACCAATAATGATTTGCTGACTGAATTAATTTATCTGAGAAAAGAAAGAGAGAAGAATGAAGAGGCTTGTAAGGGAGGGTAAAGAACTGAGAAGAGTTCACTTGTAAAGGTACTGAGTTTGGACTACACCACATCTAAAAGGAGCTATCAGGAAGAAATAGATATATATGCCAGGGGTGCTTGAGTAACATGTGAGATAGATATGATTTATAGCTATTAACAAATAAGAAAATATTATTCAAAGGGAGATAAGTAGGGTGAGATGAGAGGAGTTTTAAAGATGAACATAATTTAAGGGATGAGGAAGGCAAAGGGAATCCACATCTGAAAAGTAGATGGAAGAGGAGTCAGGAAGTAGGGGGGGATGGGGGTGGGGTAGGGGAATTAAATGCATACTCATAAAAACCAAAGGAAGAAAGCATTTCAAAAATAATTCTCGTTTCCTTGGTTCCTCATTCACAACAATCATTTCCTTTATTTCATTACAGATATACATCCTTGGCCATTCCCTGGAGCTCTGTCACCACCAGAAAAGCACTCTCTAGAATATTTCCATGTTTAGCACTCTGTGGCCACCTATTTTAGCTCTTTCTGCTCAGCTAGTAGCATTCCAACAATTTCTAACTCGGATGAGGCATCCAATCTATTGATCCGTCTTCATTTTCATTTTCTATCTCCTCTAAAAGACTTTTATCCATTCTAATCAGCTTTAAGTCCTTGGTCGACCATTACAAAGGGGTTTCTTCAATCCATGGCCTCTTCTCTATTCACATGGCAAAACCCCATCCCTCGTCAAACCCAACCATGAACCCCAAAACGTACCTAGAGAAACATCACAAAACCATGGTCAGTTCTCACTTTAAATGTAAAATCTCAACCTTCCTTAGATCCTGATTCAAATGAACCAACTATGAAAAGGCATTTGTAAAAAAAATTTTTAATAAAAAACACATTTGTTAGATAATCTGAGAAACTGGAACAGGAAGTGGATATTAGATGAAATGAGTTATTATTTTCTAAGAAATAATAGTGTAACTGTGACTATGATTTTTTCTTTGTTTTTTAAAACACCCCTTTGAATCTCAGGTAGCATATGAGATTTTGTTGGTTTATTCAGAGTGATCCCCCGATGAATCCCAGAATGATTTGATCAGTGACTGGAAAAGTATTTGCAAGCCCCCTTTGGGGAATGGTGAGAGTGGGGAGAAATTCAACTTCCCCAAGTTGAATTCTTGATATTCTCACAAGCAGTGTGGACAACCAAAGCTATAGGCTGAGCCCCTAGTCTTGGGGTTTGTGCACATGAAACTTAACCCCACAAAGGATAGGTCAAGTCTACTTAAAATTTAGGCCTAAGAGTCACCCCCAAGAGAGCCTCTTTTGTTGCTCACATGTGGCCTTTCTCTCCAGCCAATATGATGAGCAGTCTCACCACCCTCCCCCTCTCTGCGTGGGACATGACTCCCAGGGGTGTGGACCTTCCTGGCAACGTGGGACAAAGATCCTAGAATGAGCTGAGACTCAGCATCAAAGGACTGAGAAAAACTCTAGAATGAGCTGAGAATTAACATCAAGGGATTGAGAGAAACTTCTCGACAAAAAGGGGGAAGAGTGAAATGAGACAAAGTGTCAACGGCTGAGAGATTCCAAACAGAGTAGAGAGGTTATCCTGGAGGTTATTCTTACGCATTAAGTAGATATCATCACCTTGTTGTTCAAGATGTAGTGGAGAGGGTGGAGGGAATTTGCCTGAAAATGTAGTGCTGTGTTCCAGTAGCCATGTTTCTTGATGATGACTGAACAATGATATAGCTTTCACAATGAGACTCTGTGAATGTGAAAACCTTATGTCTGATGCTCCTTTTAGCTACTATATCAACAGAAGAGTAGAACATATGGAATAAAAATAAATAATAGGGGGAACAAATGTTAAAATAAATTCAGTTTGAAATAGTGGTAAATGAAAGCGAGGGGTAAGGGGTATGGTACGTATAGTTTTTTTTTCTCTATTATCATTTTATTTCTTTTTCTATTGTCTTTTTATTTCTTTTTCTAAATCGATGCAAATGTACTAAGTAATGATGAATATGCAACTATGTGATGATATTAAGAATTACTGATTGTATATGTAGAATGGAATGATATTTAAATGTTTTGTTTGTTAATTTTTTTTTTTTAATTAATAAAAAAAAAGTTAAAAAAAAAACACCCCTTTGTGTTACAGATACATACTTGGGTATATATGAGTGACATGATAAGACGTCTGGGATTTGCTCTAAACTACATAAATAAAAGAAAAGGCGAGGGTAGGAAGATGGAAATAAAAGATACAACACTGGGAAATGATGACAATGATTGACATTGGCAATGGGTACAGAAGGGTTCATTATACTTTTCCTAACATTTTAATGAATGTTTGAATTTTTTTACAGTAAGTTTAAAACTAGATATATTCAAGACAAAAAGAATCCAAATAGACACTTCCTATCAGTGCTATTACATTTCCCTCAGTAGTTTCCTTTCCTATTCTTTATTAGGAACTTTTCCATATTTCTCTCTCTAGACCTCCAATATCCTACCCTCTAACCCCTATTCTCTGCTGAAAACCTCACTTTATAAACTTTCTCTTTTTTTTTGGTATGGGGAGGCTCCAAGAATTGAACCAAGAATTCTGCCACTGAGCCACCACTGCACCACTCCATATATTATTTTTAAAACTGACACTATAAAATGGGAAGTTCTTCATTTTCCAAACCACTCAAAAAAAAAATCTACCTGTATCTGTACAAATACACATCTCTTTCCTTTCCAATGACAAAGGATTAAAGACATTATCTATGCCCCCAAATAACTCACAAAATTCCACCCATGCCCTAGATCCCATTTGTTCTCAACTTCAACAATCATGCAATTATCCCTCTTTCTTCATTCAATAAATCCCTCCTCACCCTCCTACTGGTTCATTCCCATTAGCGTACAAACAGAATCTTTCTTCCTTCTAAGAAAAGAAGAAAAAAGCACCCTTAATCCCATTTACCCCTTTCCACCTACCACTCTCTATTCTTCTTCCTTTCACAATAAAAATACTTGAGGGTGATTTGAAGTAAGTAAAAAAGTATTTGCAAAGTCCCCTTGGGGGAATGGTGAGAAAGGGGGAAAACTCAACTTTCCCAAGTGGAGAATTAGTGATATTCTCACAAGCAGTGGGGACAACCAAAGTAATAAATTGAGCCCCCAATCTTAGGATTTGTTCATATGAAACTTAACCCCACAAAGGATATATCAGTCAAGGTTACTTAAAATTAGGCCTAAGAGTCACCCCCAGGAGAACCTCTTTTGTTGCTCAGATGTGGCTTCTCTCTCAAGCCAACACAACAAGCAAGCTCACCACCCTCTCTTCCTGGCTAAGTGGGACATGGTTCCCAGGTGTATGGACTTTCCTGGCAATGTGGGACAGAAATCCTAGAATGAGCTGCAACTCAGCATCAAGGGATAGAGAAAACCTTCTCATCCAAAAGGGGGAAGAGAGAAATGAGACAAAATAAACTACCAATAGCTGAGAGATTCCAAACAGAGTCGAGAGGTTATCCTGGAGGTTATTCTTACGCATTAAACAGATATTACCTTGTTAGTCAAGATGTAGTGGAGAGGCTGGAGGCAAGTGCCTGAAAATATAGAGCTGTGTTCTGGTAAGCCATGTTTCTTGAAGATGATTGTATAATGATACAGCTTTCGCAATGTGACTGTGTGACTGTGAAAATCTTGTGTCTGATGCTCCTTTTATCTACCTTATCAATAGATGAGTAAAACATATGGAATAAAAATAAATAATAGGGGGAACAAATGTTAAAATAAAGTGAGATTGAAATGCTAGTGATCAATGAAAGGGAAGGGTAAGGGGTACGGTATGTATGAATTTTCTTCTGTTGTCTTTTTATTTCTTTTTCTGAATTGATGCAAATGTTCTAAGAAATGATCATGATGATGAATATGTAACTATGTGATGATACTGTGAATTACTAAATATATATGCAGAATGGAATGATATGTTAAGAATGTTATTTTTTTAAAAAAAAATTTAATTAATAAAAGAAAATACTTCAGAGCTGTCCCCACTTCTGCTATTTCACTTTCCACTTTCAGTTCTATTTTCAGCTCATTCCACTTCTGAAAAAAAAATAATTAATTCACCTTGTTACATGGCATGAAAGACCTTCCAAAAAATGGTCACTAACTATTTTAATCATTTCTACTACTTCGCCCCGACTCAACACATCCTATCCTCAGGCTACCCTGACTAGGTTCAAGTAACAAAGGCTACTGAATCAGAGGGACCTAGTTTTGAGTCCTTGCTTCCCACTTATTTGGACAAACCACTTACCTTCTCTAAGCCTATGTTTACAGAGCTTACATTTTGGAGCACCCCTTCTAATTCCCCCAGTCTTCTAAATCTGCCTTCCCTTTTGTAAGGACTAATTGAAATACCGCTTCCTATGTAGTCTTCTTGGGCAATTTAATTATTAAACAATTCAACAAATAAAAGAAAATAGTCAACCTGACCATTTTAAGTAACGTTTTAAGATATGATCAGTGAAACTAAGGTTAAAAATAATAAACTATATCTAGAAAGACTTCTGTGATTTACAAATTGCTTTTATATTTTACCTTAAAATATCACAGAATTCAGACTAAAAGACGTGGTTTAAAATCATTTGATCACCATACAAATTTGTGGTACTTATAGATAAAACTATCAAACATTTCTCAGAACTTCTTTGCGTTAAATGATACACTGATTATCAATTGTTCCAGTTTGCTAGCTGCCAGAATGCAATATACCAGAAATGGAATGGCTTTTTAAAAGGGGAATTTAGTAAGTTGCTAGTTTACAGTTCTAAGGCCAAGAAAATGTCCCAATTAAACAAGTCTGTAGAAATGCCCAATCAAAGGCATTCAGGGAAAGATACCTTGGTTCTAGAAGGCCGATGAAGTTCAGGATTTCTCTCTCAAGTGAGACATGGCAAACACAATCAACTGAAAGGGCAAATGGTGAACATGGCGTCATCTGCTAGCTTTCTCTCCTGGCTTCCTGTAACATGAAGCTCCCTGGAAGATGTTTTTCTTCTTCATCTCCAAAGGTCGCTGGCTGGTGGACTCTCTGCTTCGTGGTGCTGCGGCATTCTCTGCTCTCAACAAATATCTCGTTTTCTCCAATATGTTTCCTCTTTTATAGGATTCCAGTAAACTAATCAAGACCCAGCCAAATGGGTGGAAGCACTCCTAAGCCTAATTCAGTGTAACAACCACTCTTGATTAAATCACATCTCCAGGGAAATGATCTAATGACACTTACAAACATACAACACTGAATAGGGAATAAAAGAAACGGCTGCCTTTACAAAATGGGATTAGGATTAAAACAATGTTTCCTAATAACAACAGAAATAGCCCTCTTTTACAGTAATATTTTGTCTGCAATCATTTTAATCTATATTGGAGGCAAGGATAAGGGTGTCAAATGCTTCTGGAGTTATCTGCACTTTCACTCTTCTGGACTTGGAAATGACATCTGTGAGTATCTACTGTGTGCCAGTAATGAGAGAAGGAAGCCCACAAGAGCCGGGTGTAACACAAATGAGGAGGTGATCTCCACGAGAAGTCAAATTTCAGTGGTTGGAAATTTTTTTTAAAGCATGGGTAAGGAGCCATTACGATCATGTGAGAAAGCAAAGTAAGCTATGTGCATTTATTGAAAGGTTGGTCATTTCCACTTACACCTTTAGCAATCCCTAATTGGTCTCAAAGTACAGAGTTGCCACTGAAATGCCCAACATGGGGATACGTGTATTTCTGTCCCTGAAGAACTAAATGTGAAATATATTATTTAAAAGTTCAAGTTCAATTTTGACCCTAGTTAGGACCAAAGTTCAATCAACCAAAGTCAATCCACTAAAAAATTATTAAAATAAAACCTGTCAGAAATGTCCAGACTGAGATCATTAAAATCCAGTCCATTCTGAAATTTGGTCAACATGCCACTAGCTTGAAATAAAAAAATCAAATGAAAGCAAATGATACGGACTGTAAATCTAGGAAACAGAGAAGCACTGCTTCTTTAAATACACGGCTAAAGTATTTAAAGAATTTCTATACCCTAATCTAACCAATCTCTGACCTTTCACTATCTCTAATTCTCACCAAAACTGGTATGGAAGAGATACTCACCTTCTATAAGAAAAGAATTTTTCCAAAGCATAAGAGCCTTAGGTATTAGGATAGCTATAAACTTTAAAATACACCAAATGGCATAATTGGTTTGATTAAAAATAGTTCTTACCTCATATGTTGCAAGTCGATCAAAATAGGTTAATAATTTCCGTCTACAACGGCAAAGTTCTTTTTGCTCCAGTGTTAACCTGTTTTAACATAGCTACATCAGGCCACTTACATTCACAAAAAAATCATGCGTCTCTAGGAGTTTAAATAGACTAATATTAATATTCCATTGAGGCTGCAATTCATAGAACAGTTCTCAAAGGCACAAGGACAAAATCATATTAAATGCATTTGATTTAAATTGCTGAAATAATTTAGAGCAATTATCACTAGTAAAGAACATTCTAGAATGACTACGTATTTTAAAGATTTCACTTTACCAAATGAACAGTAATAAGCCATTTACTTTGAAAAGTAACCAAATGAACAGTAATAAGCCATTTACTTTGAAAAGTTCACTAATTTAAGCAATTCTTTTCGCTTCTGAAGGTCCTTTTCCTTTTTATTCCCAGCAGACTCTTCATCCAGTGATGAAATCTCCTCATAAGAGATATTATCAATGTCTATTTCACCAGGTAATACAAATCTGCAAGAAGAAAAGAAAATCTAAATATATCTTGATACATTTTTTTAACTTCATATGGTGACATTCTCACGTATCCCTATTTTGACTGATTTTATTAAATTTATTCCCACAGAAACTAATTATTTGAAAGAATACTTTTGCTATTATAAACAAAGTGATTAATTTACTATACCTAAAGAAAAAGAAAAGAACCATCAGTAGTCATTTGAGATGGAAATTTTTAAAAATCAAGAAAATGGAAACTATTTAGGAAAGTATTTAGGGTTATACTCACCCAGTGTAAAATAGCCAACACAGAAAATGTTACAAACAGAATTTATAATTTGAATTACTTCTATTTGAGGTCTTGAAATGGTAATGAATGTTAGCCTCATTTAAAATATTTATCATTTATACTATCACATTTATATCTCAAAAGAAGTTCCAAATGTCTGATAAGCAAGGGTTCTTTTAAATACCTTTATTATTAACTGGCAGTTATATGGTGCTCAGAAGTTTATAAGGTGCTTTCACACACACACACACACACACACATATATATATATATATACATATATATACATATATATATATACACTTTAATTACTCATAGTAACTCTATGAATGCTCCAGATAAGGAAAGTAAAGGTGGGAGTTGTAGATGGTGCTCATCTGACTAGTAAGCAAGCCCAGGTGTGTGCCTGAAGCCCACAGTTTAGATATGGCCAGCATCCAATCAATGTTTGTAGAGCCTGCAAACCTACTTAAAGCACAGGAAAAAAAGCCATGACCTCAAAAAGAAAGTACTAGTTAAAGGCAATTGCTTCCTTATAAAATAACCCTAAATAAAGAAAAGTTCATCACTTTCAATGGCTCAGTTTAAAAGTCTTCACAAAGTTACATACTTTTGGATCCAAATCTTTCTATAACCAACCTGCCATCATCTGTTCCTCTCCCTATTGCTAAAAGAGCCTCCAGGTCTGTGCCTTTTAATCCATACTGAAGCAATTCTTTCGCAGCATCCACATTTTCTGGAACTCTTTCCAAACACTCATGAAGAACCCAGGACCGCTTCTTTATTTTACTCTACAAAGAAAATTTAAAAAAAAAAAAAAAAAGAATACAGAGGCATTAAAGAACCCATGACATTTTACAACACCTTCCAGAACTGTAAAATTATATCTGAGGTACCACAGCTACTTCAATACCTAGCCAGAGGTAGCTGCTAGAGAAGTTAAAATAAAAAATCCTAATTCCCTGACACTGATCAGAATCAGATGCAGGGAATAAGATTCCAACTACTTTCTTTCTTCTTCTAATGAGTCACACTGAAACGTAAAGGTTAGTACTCTAATTCAGGAATATAGAAAGGTCTTCCAACTTCCTATGGTTAGTAACTAGTTTGGTAGACCAGTTAGTAGTAGAGTAGGAAATAATACAGAAAGGGGAGATACGATACATCCTATTGAAATAAACATTTTATACTTAGTGTTTGACTTTGTGTATGGCACATCAAAGTTCTATATTTACTTGACCATGAGATGAATCACATAGTATAGATGATTATTTAATCATTATAAAGTCACAGTTTGCTATTCTTTGGAAAGCCCAAGGTTCTACTTCTCTCTCTGAACTGCTTGGACTACATTCAAAATCCCTCACTGACCCTCCTCCTAGAAAGAGCCTTTATGGTTATGAATTTGCAGTAATATTTGACTCATGCCCAATATTCTTTTATATACACATTGCAAATTCTTTCTTCAACTTTATCCCTTTTCCATACCTACTGCCTCCATACCAATCCAAATCATCAACATGTAACACCTGGGGCACTACAAAGTCCCTTGCCCTGGCAAGTTCCCACCACCACTTTCTTTTCATGCCAACTCATCTTCTACAGTTTCTTCTGCTGTAACTTACAGTCAAAAATCCACAACAGTTCCCCATTACCCAAAAGATTAAAATTCTAAGTCATCACAAGCTTTTAATGTTCTCCTAAACCCAAATCAATATATCTTTTTAATCCTAGTTCACAAAGTTCACTATCATCAAATATCAGTTCTAGCAAACTGATTTACTTACAGAGCTCACATATTCATCTAAGAAATAATTACTGAGTACAAACTGTGTGTCAGACACTGAACTTCACATAAGGACACAGCAGTGAATAAGAAAGATTCTGTGTCCTAATCACTGGCTTCATGAGTCATGCTCACTTTTTTTTCAATTTGCCCATACCGTTTGTCCCACAAAGAATACCTTCCTCACTTCTAACTTTGGAAGACCTGTTTTAAATCATTTCAGATGCTTGTTCAAAACATCTTCATTAAACAAAGTCTTCCAGAACCACTGAGCTTACAATGACTGCTACCTTCTCTGAATTCCTACAGCATTTATCTGAAACCTTTTTGTGTGGTTACTAATATTTTAGGACTGTCTTCTCAGTAAGAATATAGTATCTCTGCTGTAACTGACACTATCCCTAGCATAGGACTTCTACTCTTAAGTGGCTATATATTTAGCTGAATTAAATATTTTCCCAATAAAAAAAAAATAGTTGCTCTGTCTCTCCTAAAACTTGTAAGGTCCTTTCTACACGTCAGATCAGAAGTTACAGCCTTTGATAAGCATGCCATGAGTCCAAGTACTTCCTCACAAAGGTAACAAGAGTCAAAACATAAAGGCTAAAATAAAAATTCTTTAAATTTAAAAATAAAAAAAAAAACATACAAATTGTGCCAGTCTGGATCTGTTATATACCCCAGAAAAGACAAGGTCTTTAGTTCTCATTTAATATTGCTGGGTGGAAGCTTTTTGATTGTTTCCATGGAGATGTGACATACCCAATTGTGGGTGATAACTTATGATTAGATATTTTAATCATCTAAATGATTAGATGACCTGTGTCTCCACCCATTCAAGGTGGGGTTGTTTACTAGAGTCCACTAAGAGGCAACCATTTTGGAAAAATGCTAAAAGCCTTAGAGCCCACACAGCCAGAGACCTTTGGAGATGAAGAAGAAAAATGCCCTCTGGGAGCTTCATGAAACAAGAAACCTGAAGAGAAAGCAAGCAAACTTTACCTTGTGCCCTTCCGCTGAGAGAGAAACCCTGAACTTCATCAGTCTTTCTTGAGTAAAGGTAATCTCTTGTTGGTGCCTTAAATTGAACATTATCATAGCCTTGCCTTAATTTGGATATTTTCATGGCCTTAAAACTGTAAACCTCAACTTAATAAATTCCTCCTTTTAAAAGCCATTTCATTTCTGGTATATCACATTCCAGCAACTTGCAACTAGAACACAGTTAACAAGTTTAACTATGGACAGCAAGACACAGGAGTCCAGTTGTGGGATTTAAGGAGAAAGGGGGCATTTGGAAAGGATGATATGCCAGTTACCTTATTGCCTCTCAACCTCAAATCTACCCTTCAAAGTCTGTTCTGCAGTAGCAGGCTTCCTGTGCAGCTGACACAGTATGAAGCATTATCAATAGAGGGTACTGAAACACTACTGCAGAAGAAAAATCCTCTGTTTCTGAATCTGTATGCCTTGGTTCTTTTCTTCTTCCTCACATGACATGACAGCCTTAACTCATATGTCAGATATCCAATGACACTCATTTCTCCCCCTTCCTTCCACCACAGACAACTTCCCACTGGGGTTCAGTGACACTCCTGCAGGCAGATTTCCAGCCACTCTCCCAGGTCCTTGAATGGCATACTTCCCAGACTCATCTCACCTATATTTTGGTGAGGCTTTTCATCTTGCCTATATAAGACATGGTTTCTTACTTACCAGCCTTGAGCTGCATGTTCTCTGATGCGGCTTTCCTGCTTGCGAGTCCAGAAGGCTTTCTGTCCCCCAATACCAGCTGACTGGCACTCTAGCAGGAGACTTACAGCTTGCCCACATTTCCCTATCAACCCTGGCAACTATGGACCAGCTCTGGCCCAAGGCAAACCAGAGAACTTCACCTCCATCCAATGTGCTGCAAGCAATGAGCTTGTCCAATGAGGTGTGAATCAGTCTTGAGAAGAAGACTCTCCTTCAAGGTCCATTTCTTCCTTGGGTACTCTGTTTTAGTCCAGGGTATTCTTGAGAGTTCCCTTCACCCCTCTGCAGGTAATAACTTGTTACTAGGTAATGATTCTCCTATTAAAACTTTCCCTGTTCAAATCATTGCATGTTGCTGGTATATGATTGGATCTCAACTGATACAGGTAAAGAGAGGTAACTAAGGTAGGGTAAGGGAAAGGACTAGGCCATGACGAGGTAGTTTGCTGGTTTATCAGTGACTATTTGTCCACGTCTTCAGGGCCAATGTCCAGGTACAAAGGAAAAGAATTTGATAACAAGACAATTTTTTCAGTTGATTAAAGCCCACTTCAATAACTAGAGAAAAGTGAGCAATGTTAAATCCCCTAAAATGAAAGCTGACAACTAAAAGATATTCCATGAATTTAAAATTTACTACGTTACCAAAATGTCAAAACATACCAAATAATTCTGAATTGAAGCAATGTTGACTGCTGACTTTCTCCACTGCCTCTGATATACCAGATCAGTATCCAGGCCATAGGTATGAGCCAAGGATAAGGCTTCTGCATACTCTTCACTTTCAATCTTTAGGCAGGAAAACAAACAGAAATGTCACACTGTTGAGTTAACTGAATGTCACTGGAGAGTCATGATGCACGCACAATGGCAATCCTTGAATCTATACAATGTCCTCATATGCCAGGCTCACATACCCGTTGTGGGAGGATGGAGCGGGCATTTCTTTTAGCACTTTCACAGAAAGAAGAGAGGCAGAAGGTGCAATGCCCAAGTTAATAGAGCAAAATGGCAGCAAAAAAAAGGACTAGAAGCATAGTAGCCTGACTCCCACACAAGGAGTCCTCCCATGACACTTCAGGAACAGTACAAATAACTAGATAATAGAGTTGGGTTAACTGCTTCCTAAGCAAACCCCTACCTGGAAAGAGGCCTTCCTTTCATTCCTTACCATCTGAAGTCTTGAGTTGAAAGCAAAAGTGAAACATAAAGAAAGCACTCAAGGTCATATGAAGGGTAACAAAAAGATCAGAGTAAGCCATAAAGTGGATAACCAGCCTTCAACTGATTACTAAGTGAATACATTTTATTTTCATTACTCAGGTACAAAGACCAACATTATTTTCAAAAGCCTTTCATAATATCATTGCTTGTAACATGTCAATGATCTCATAATCTTTAAATTTCTTTCTTTCTTAAAAAAATAGTTTTTCCTCAAGAAATTAAAAAAATATGTAATTTGATGCCTTTGAACTCTGGTAGTAATATGATACTTTCTCACCTTTCTCTGATAAAGTTCTTCTGGAGTTGTAGAACGCAAACTCACAAGGCGGTAGTTTTTAGTAATGGTACGTGGGCGTTTCCGCGGTGGTGCAAACCGCTCCATTTCCGTCACCAAGTAAAGGCCTTGCTTTATATAGCCAAAGTAGCGAGCTTTGGCAGATACCTCATGATCAGAATCGGAATCCTCTTCTCCTTCATCATCTTCTCCAGCCCTAGTCTCCAAACGAGACCGCTTAGGGGCAAGCTTTATCTCACACTAAATTGAAAAAGGAGAAGCTAAATTAACAGTGAGGAACTAAAGACAAATTTTGGAGTTAATGACAGAAAAAAAGCTTCATTTCTACTGTGGTTTGATTCATTACATTAGCCATGTGATCCAGGCTAATAAAAAAATTCAAAAGACCCACAGCAAACATCCTATCCATCATCAAACAACTCCAAAAATGCACATATATATTATCAACTCCAAATCTCCAAAAATTCAACTCTATTTTAATATTAGGTAACCCAAGTGATCTTGTAAACATATGCCTGGTAACTCTTTAAGGGAAATAAAGGACTTGAAAACGTTAATTTCTTTACTTTTGCTATTTCCATGCCTGATATAAAGAAATAAGATTTCTGTTTTCATCTGTTTAAAAAATGAAGATGAAGGTATACATTTGCTTTAGTGAAAATAACTCTTCCCCCCCACACACACCATCTTTTAAAAATATGTAAAAGCCTTACAAAGTTTTGAGTCTAAAAGTCTGGCCACTAAAGGCTTCACAGAATTGGCACAGAGTTCAAGCAAAAAATTCCTTTAAAAGACCATCTGAAGACTGAGTTGCAAACTTTGGAGTGAAAAATACTTGTCAGTCTGAACATATAACTCTGTATAGCCTAATATAATACCCAGATACATCCCAGCGTATACTGGGCAGATAATTAAAAAGTATTGGCTGCAAACAGGTGAATTAACTTTAAGGACTGTATGCTGAATGAAATGTCAGAAATAAAAGGACAAATATCATGCCTCACTCATGTGGACTTACTGTAATATAAAAACTCAGTGAACTGAAAAGTTGAGAGCATGTGTCAGTTGGCAGCCTATAGTAAAGGGTTCTAGTTTGTAAGCTCATAACAGTAGTCATAAGCTCATAACAGCTTAGAATTTCTAAGCTCATAACAGCTTAGAATGTATTTCTAAATTCTAAGATGCTGAGCTGTTTATATAAAACGTGGTAGTTCAGGTATTTATCTGACTATATGAGACTCAGAATTAGAGCTCTGAGCCTATGAAAATCAGCAGTACCCCATACAGGAATTATTTTAAAAACTGAAAACATGATCAGACTTCGACTAGAGACATGAAGGAAGCTAATCTGGATATGACTAAGGCAGATTAGAATACAGGGTAAAAGGATGATATCATCCATATTTTAAAACTTCAACTTCTGTATGAGACCAAAGGGAGAAATGTTCATTTCATGCAAAATTTTTATTTTGGGTAGTGTATTACCTAATTTAATTTATGGGTCAGTTTAGCTGAATACCATAAGTGCATGGAATCTTGATTAGGGAAAAGATTTTATTAGTTTGTCCAGGTTAGTATGATGCCCCAATACATCCCAGAGTAATGGGGGAGGTGAATAAAGAAATATTTGTAAAGTCCCCTTGGGGGACTGGGGAGAAAGGAAGAAATATTAAACTTCCCCATTTGGAGAATTTCTGATACTCCCACAAGCAGTGAGGACAACCAAATCATTAGGCCAAGCCCTCGATCCTGGTTTCACCCTACGAAATTTATTCCTGCAAAGGATAAGCTAAGCCTATGTACAATTAGGCCTAAGAGTCACCCCAAAGAACCTCTTCTGTTGCTCTGCCAACTTGGCAGGTAAGCACACTGCCCTCCCCTCTAAATGGAAGATAACTCCCAAGGGTATAAATAGCCCTGGCAACATGGGACATCATTCCCTGGATGAATTGGAACCCAACATCATGGGATTGAGAAAGCCTTCTTGACCAAAAGGGGGAAGAGAGAAAGGAGACAAAATAAGGTTTCAGTGGCTGGGAGATTTCAAACAGAGTCAAGAGGTTATCCTGGAGGTTTCTTATGCATTATGTAGCTATCCCTTTTTAGTCTTGTGTATTACTGTGTATTGGAGTGGCTGGAGGGAAGTACCTGAAACAGTTGAGCCGTGTTCTAATAGCCTCGATTCTTGAAGACAAATGAATAAAGACATAATTTTTACAATGTGACTGTATGATTGTGTAAACCTTTTGTCTGAGGCTCTTTTTATCCAGATTATGGACAAATGAGTAAAAAAGTATGGATAAAAATAAATAAATAATGGGGGGATAAGAGGTAAAATAAATTGGGTAGATGGAAATACTAGTGGTCAACAGGAGGGAGGGCTAAGGGCTATGGGATGTATGAGTTTTTTCTTTTTATTTATCTAGAGTGATCACAATCATGGTACACTGATTGTGTACCATGTATGGACTATATGTGTGTGATTTATCAATAAAATATATATTTTTTAAAGTATTGGCAAAGTCCCTTGAGGGACTGGAAAAATATATACGGACTATTAAAACTCCACCACCAGAGAAATCCCTGGTAACTGTCTCAAACATTAGGGACTCCCAAGTAAATAGGCTAATAATAAGCCTTTGATATTGAGGCTTGCTCTTGTGCAGGTTCTATTTATGTAGGGAAGAAGCTTAATCTAACTATAGTTATGCCTAAGAGCTACTTCTAGAGGACCTTCTTTGTTGCTCTCTAAGCTCAACTCTGCAAGTGAAATCATTTCCCCACCTCCTGCTACGTGGGACATGACACTCAGGCGTGATGTGGGACATGACTCCCAGGGATGAGCCTGGCCCTGGCGCTGTGGGATTGACAATGCCTACCTCACCAAAAAGAGAAAAGAAATGTAACACAGTAAGGAATCAGTGGCTAAGAGATTTCAAACAACTGTTAAAAGAAATCACAGAAGACCTAAATAGATGGAAGGGCATACCATGTTCATGGATTGGAAGACTAAATATAGTTAAGATGTCAATCCTACCTAAATTGATTTACAGATTCAATGCAATACCAATCAAAATCCCAACAACTTATTTTTCAGAATTAGAAAAACCAATAAGCAAATTTATCTGGAAGGGCAGGGTGCCCCAAATTGCTAAAAGTATCTTGAGGAAAAAAAATGAAGCTGGAGGTCTCAAGCTGCCGGACTTTAAGGCATATTATGAAGCCACAGTGGTCAAAACAGCATGGTATTGGCATAAAGATAGATATATCAACCAATGGAATCGAATAGAGTGCTCAGATATAGACCCTCTCATCTATGGACATTTAATCTTTAATAAGGCAGTCAAGCCAATTCACCTGGGACAGAACAGTCTCTTCAATAAATGGTGCCTAGAGAACTGGATATCCATATGCAAAAGAATGAAAGAGGACCCGTATCTCACACGCTATACAAAAGTTAACTCAAAATGGATCAAAGATCTAAACATTAGGTCTAAGACCATAAAACAGTTAGAGGAAAATGCTGGGAGATATCTTATGAAAATTACAATTGGAGGCGGTTTTATGGACCTTAAACCTAAAGCAAGAGCACTGAAGAAAGAAAGAAATAAATGGGAGCTCCTCAAAATTAAACACTTTTGTGCATCAAAGAACTTCATCAAGAAAGTAGAAAGACAGCCTACACAATGGGAATCAATATTTGGAAACGACATATCAGATAAAGGTCTAGTATCCAGAATTTATAAAGAGATTGTTCAACTCAACAACAAAAAGACAGCCAACCCAACTACAAAATGGGAAAAAGACTTGAACAGACACCTCTCAGAAGAGGAAATACAAATGGCCAAAAGGCACATGAAGAGATGCTCAATGTCCCTGGCCATTAGAGAAATGCAAATCAAAACCACAATGAGATATCATCTCACACCCACCAGAATGGCCATTATCAACAAAACAGAAAATGACAAGTGCTGGAGAGGATGCGGAGAAAGAGGCAAACTTATCCACTGTTGGTGGGAATGTCAAATGGTGCAACCACTGTGGAAGGCAGTTTGGCAGTTCCTCAAAAAACTGAATACAGAATTGCCATACGACCCAGCGATACCATCGCTAGGTATCTACTCAAAGGACTTAAGGGCAAAGACACAAACGGACATTTGCATATCAATGTTTATAGCAGCATTATTTACAGTTGCAAAGAGATGGAAACAGCCAAAATGTCCATCAACAGACGAGTGGCTAAACAAACTGTGGTATATACATACGATGGAATATTATGCAGCTTTAAGACAGAATAAACTTATGAAGCATGTAATAACATGGATGGACCTAGAGAACATTATGCTGAGTGAGTCTAGCCAAAAACTAAAGGACAAATACTGTATGGTCCCACTGATGTGAACCGACATTAGAGAATAAACTTGGAATATGTCATTGGTAACAGAGACCATCAGGAGTTAGAAACAGGGTAAGATAATGGGTAATTGGAGCTGAAGGGATACAGACTGTGCAACAGGACTAGATACAAAAACTCAAAAATGGACAGCACAATACTACCTAATTGTAATGTAATTATGTTAAAACACTGAATGAAGCTGCATCTGAGCTATAGTTTTTTTGCTTGTTTGTTTTTATATATATTTTTTGTATTTTTTATTTTTATTTTTTTCTCTATATTATCATTTTATTTCTTTTTCTGTTGTCTTGCTAGTCCTTTTCTAAATCGATGCAAATGTACTAAGAAATGATGATCATACATCTATATGATGATATTAAGAATTACTGATTGCATATGTAGAATGGAATGATTTCTAAATGTTGTGTTAGTTAATTTTTTTTTAATTAATAAAAAAAAAAACAGATTTCAAACAGAGTTGAGAGGCTATTCTGGAGGTTACTCTTATGGAAGCTTTCAGCAAGATAGTGCTAATTGCCATGGTTTGCCAAAACCCAACCAACATCATTTCTGTTAACCCTAAAGAACACTTGGGCTCTATCTGAGATTCTAACAAAGCTTCATGCACTAAGTTTACTTTCCAGAAACCTATAACCTCCAGATGGCTCCTAGGCCCAAGGGTCAGCCGTTTCAAGAACATCAACTAATGCCATTTCCCTTTCCTATATTGTCGATACTCCTTTCCAACATGAAAAAGTTAGAATGAGCATAGCCCTAATATCCCTAAAAATTGGGTGAAAGATCAAAGAAGAAGGACGAGTTATAGCAAAGAAGAAGGAAGATAGGATTTAACAAATGAGTATGATTGCAGGATCATTACACTGATATTGTCTTGGAACAGCTAGAAGGTAAAACCTGAAATTATGGAATCGTAACCCATACCAAATTTTAAAACCTGTTTCATAACTATTTGACATCTATTGCTTTTTTTGTATATATATGTTATATTTCACAAGAAAAAGATGTCAAAAAATATTTGTCAATCTGCAATTAAATGAAAGCTATTAAAAGTCAAAGCCCATGAATGACTTAAAAATAGGTATTTTAAATGATCAACGCATAACTCTACATGCTTCTATTTTCGAGTCTTTTGACATGATAGACACTTTTTCTTTACTCAAAATGAAAATTTTTAAGTTTCCAGATTTCATGAAAATAGGTTAAAGTCCGTATTTCTCAAGGAGTAAAACCATTTCACATTTTAAGATGACTAATATAGAAAAAAAAGAGATCTATCATTTCAGTGAAGAAAAAATATTTTATGGAAAGCAAAAATCTACAGATTTTCTTCATTCTTTTACAATGGTCAGTTTTTTTATTCATAGACCAAATGGATTTTTCTTTAACACTACACCCAATATGTGATTCAAATCATAGATTTAGGTTTACAAAGACAGGATCACAAGAAAAAAATCAGATTTTTAGATTTTGGTGAGACATACGATGTCTCTACACACCGGTTGCTGTAAATGGAATGCATTACCTCCAAACTTAAAAATCCTCCCTCGTGGGTAGCAGTGACTTGAGGTGATGGTTCAAACCACTCACAGGATTTTCCCAGTAAATTCTTCAATGTTTTCACAGATGAAACAGTCAAAGCACCAGAACAACGAGCCAGAGTCACCGCATTCTCTGCCCACCAATTTATATCTACCAGTGGATAAAAGGACTCTTTATCTAAAGGGCAAAAAATAAATTAATGTAAATGCACCTGCAAATGTGCTTTAAATACAATCCTTAGTTCAATAATCAATTCAAATGCCATATTCATCTGCATTGTTTGAGCCCTAGAGGTAAACTAAACAATAAGGAAAAATAAAACATAAGTTACCATTCAAAGTTTTACTCAAGAATGAAGTAAAAATGGTAATTCCTTTGATCAACATTTGAGTGCCAAAAATTTGCCAAGAAAAAGTCCAAGTTTTTTGAGACACAGAGGTACAAAAATTAAGGTTCTGCTCAAAAAAGTTAACAATATACCAATAAGAAAAATATGTCACCATTTTCAACATAATCACATCAAATATAGGTGTGTACAAAGTGTATTCATTGTGAAAATTATAAAAGGTTTTGGAAAATGGTCATATATAGATTTTCAGGCAAACAATATGAAAGAACTATATACTTTGGAATATAAGACAGCTATGCAACAGTTTCCAGTGCTGATTTGCTCTTAAACTTGCAGCAAATCAGTCAGTACAAAAACATCCAAAGCCAGAAAGAAATTTTAAGGATGAAAATGAACTGTAACCAAACTGAGGGATTCAGGAAAGGAAATGACATCATATTTATTATAATTGTATTGTGCTTCTTATAACTCATTTTTTCCCCCAAAGGATATGATCTGGTTTAAATGTAGTACATATAACGGTAAAACATACATTCAAAAAAAGAAAAAAAAAAAAAAATATATATATATAAACATTAGAATGAGAAGACGTAAACTTTAAAATAGGAGTGCATCACCACGAGAACAGCCCATAATATTAATAAACATACAGATCATAACAACTCAACATTTAACTTAATTTAAGCCTAGGCAAGCTATATAAATAAGGAATTCCAAGAAAGTTTGGAAAGTAGATTTCCTAGGGCTTATTGCTAAGGTAAAGGGAGAAGGAGAAGGAAAAGGAGCAAATAATTTAAATATGACTTCGACCTTCTGCTTTGACAATTTTCTCAAAAAATAAAGTTCTCGAATGAATATTTTGAATGAATTATTTAACAAAAGCATGATACATGATTTTAATTATAACATTCTTTAAATGAGAATTAAAAGCATATTGTAATACACTTTTGAATCTTATTACTGATTTTATAAAAGACACAAAAAAAATGCTAAGATGTTTAACTTTGGGAGTTTCACCAAAAGAAAAAGAAAAATTTAACCCAAAGTAAACCTTTGGATATATTTTTGTGTTAATCTACCTATTAGATAATCACCATTACTTTGATTTAGACATAAATCTGATTTCTATTTATAAAAATAAAATATGTTAACTTAAAAAAAAAAAATCTTTAAACATGGAAAGGTATAAAAAGAAATAAAAAGCCCTACCTCTGCCACACTAGTTATCCCCCACCCATCCCTGCCCTTTATCGGGGCTGTGTAACTTAAGTATAACTAACTCTATATATATTTCTTCAGGAATCCTTTCAGGCATCTCCCCCAGGAACACTGAAGTGAATGATATCTGTGGATTTTAAAGTCAGTGCACTGATTCTCGGATGCCCCGTGGCAGGAAAGCCACACCACACACCCTGGGCTCTGGCTCAGCCTGCGGGAAAGCCTAATATATTAACACCTGGTCATCAGAAAGTCAGATCTGCTGTCTTTTTCGCTACAAAATCTCGGTACTTCTTCCAAAACAAAGCAGAAGCATCTAGACACCAACAATATTATTATATCACCTAGAGGCCTCCTGATATTCTCTCTTAAGGCCCGATATTTCATACACTTACCTTTTATTTTTTTCCTTTTCTCAATAGAGAGCCTCCAATCAGGATTAAGGTCATCATAGCCTGGCTAAATATGAAAAACACGTACATGACTTCTTCAGTGAAATATGTGAGAAAATCATCATGAACTATGGATTTACTAAATAACAATATACAGAGATGATGCTTTTCTCCTATCTATCAGTAATAACTAAGATATGTCTCTCTCCATGATACCTGTGAAAAGCCAATTAATTTTACACTTAAAATGTGCACATAAAGATACTGTAACTCAATTTAATAAAGAAAATAGCATACATAAGAACAATTAGATAGCAAGGTTTAATTAATAAAAATAAAAGCAAGATTCACTAACAATTTATTATATACAAACACACATACACACACTCGTACACACGAGGGGAAAGCAGCTGTGTGGATGTGAATAAACACTGGCCTGAGCCAAGGGTTTAATGAGATGGGGACCTGGATGTTGCCCACAAGCTGAGCATCCCTGAAGACCTCAGTTTCCACAGCTCTAGGTACTGCTATATTACTTTCGAAGACAAAATTTATTAAGTAAAAAATAGAATCGAACAATCATCAAATTAAATCTATCCATAGTCTCTTCTCATAGCAACACGTCCACCTTTGAGAATGTAATGGTACATCAATTTCCCTGGAATATAATAAAGTAATTGAGACTGAACCAATGTCAGACAAACTCTCGGCGCACTGTTAATTACTTATTCTCTAGAATTATAATGGTATGGGGGAAGACCAACAAAAAATAATTTCAGTGTTAATCTTAAATCTTAAATGTGAAGAACCCCATGCTATACTTAATTCAAATAAAATGAGCTTTTTCATTTAATAAGTAAAAATGTTTTCCTATCAATTTGTCACTGTTGCCAACTTTACAGCATTATAATGGATGTTCCCTCTCATGGACTAAAAAATGACAGTCTTGCTTTCTCCACTATTACAATAAAATTACTCATAGCAGTACTGAGAACAGGTTTTTTCTTTAAAATATACCAGAAAAAAAATTACCACAAATGGTAATGCATTATCAGAGTTTACAAAGTAATAAAATGATGATTAAATTTCAAAGAATTAGAATACAAACAGGTAAATATTATCACAAATAATCAATAAAACTAAAATATTCAATCTTTTATAAGGCACTATAGTTTGCCTCAGAATCACCAGTTTTGCAGACTCCGACAGCACTTTATTCACATTGCCATTTATTTATAAGATGACATGTGCCTTTCTATTTGCAATCTGAAGTATACAAGGGGAATTGAGAACAAAACATTAAAATTTTAAGCAACCTTTATCAAAAGAAAGGAGGACTTCCAGCTGACCCAGATGTCGGCATTAAATGCTCGAGGATGCTGTTTCAACACAAAATTTTTCAACAACTACAGAAACTGACAAGATCATCTTCCTTAGAACTACAATAAACAGAGAGCTGCAGCTTTAAAAAAATGACGAGAGAACCATTCTTTAGAATAAATCATATATCAGGTTACAAAACAATCTCCAATACACACAAAAATACTAAAATTATCAATGTATCTTCTCCAACCACAATGGAATAAAGCTAGAAAGTAATAACAGAGGCAGAAATGGAATATTCACAAATAAATGGAAAGTAAGCAACATACATAGTCAACCAATGGGTTAAAGAGAAAATCACAAAGAAATTACAAACTATCCTGAGGTAAATGAAAATAAAAATGCAACATTCCAAAACTAAGAGGGACAGTTATAGCACTTAAATATTTCCATTAAAAAAAAAAAGAAAGATCTAAAAGCATAGATCTAACCTCAAAACTGAAGGATGTAGAAAAAGAAGACCAAAGCAAAACCAAAGCAAGCAGAAGGAAGAAAATAAAAATTAGAGCAGACATAAATAAAACTGAGAATTAAAAAATAGAGACAATCAACAAAACCAAAAGTTGGTTCTTTGACATGATAAATTAACAAATAAATCTTTAGCAAGACTGACAAAGGACAAAAGAAAGGATGCAAATAATTAAAACCTGAACTGAAAGGGGGGACATTACTACTAACCCCACAGAAATAAAGAGGATAAGAGGACCCTATGTACAACTATATACCAACAAATGAGATAATTTAGATGAAATAGGCATATTCCTAGAAAAACAAAAGCAACCTACTTCAACTCAAGAAGAAAAAGAGGATCTCAACAGACCAGTAACAAGTGAGTTGGTCATCAAAATCCTTCCAGCAAAGAAAAGCCCCACAATCAGTAGGATTCATTGCTGAATTTTACCAAACATCCCAAGAAGAATCAACACCAATATTCAAATTTTTCCAAAAATTTGAAGAGGACACTTTCTAACTCATTCCAGATAAGGATACAACAAGAACAGAAAATTACAGATTAATATCCTTTATGAGTATATTATGAGTATAGATGCAAAAATCCTCAACAAAATACTAGGAAACCAAATACAAAAGCACATTCAAAGAATTATATACCATGATCAAGTGGGATTTATCCCAGGTATGCAAGAGTGGTTCAACCTAAGAAAATGAATTTTTATAATTCACCACATTAATAGAATGAAGAAAAGAAACAACATGATCATCTCAATTGACAGAGAAAATACATTTGACAAAATCCAACTTGATCCTTCTTGATAAAAAACACCCAGAAAACTAAGAATAGAATGAAACTTCCTCAACATGATAAAGGGCAATTATGAAAATCCCACAGCTAATATCATAGTCAATGGTCAAAGACTGAAAGCTTTCCTTCTAACATCAGGAAAAAGAAAAATTATTCAACAAGCCAAGATAAATTGTGCAAGAAAAAGAAATAAAAGATATACAAATAGGAACAGAAGAAGTAAAGTTTTCCCTACTTGCAAATGACATGATCCTATATATAGAAATCCTGAAAAATCCACAACAAAGCTACCAGAGCTAATACATAAATTCAGCAACATGCTGGAGTGCAAGATCAATAAGTGAAAATCACAAGTGTTTCTATACACTAGTAATGAGCAGTCTAGAGGAAATCAAGAAAAAAATTGCATTTATAATAGCAACTAAAAGAATCAAATTATATGGGAATAAATTTCACTAAGGATGTAAGGAATTAATACACAGAAAACAATAAACACAGTTAAAATAAATCAAAAATCTAAATAAGGGGAAGAAAATCCAGGTTCGTGGACTAGAACACTAAATATCATCAAGATATCAATTCTAACCAAAATGATTTACAGATTCAATATAATTCTATTAAAAATTCTGACTGCCTGCTTTGCAGAAATGAAAATGTCAATCATCAAATTGATAGAAGGGTAAGAAACCCTGAACAGCAAAAACCATCTTTAAAAAAAAGAACAAAATTGGAGAATTCATATTTTCTGATTTTAAAGCTTATTAAAAAGCTACAACAAGCAAAACAGTGTGGTACTGTCACAAGGACAGACATATAGATCAATGGAACTGAACTGAGAATTCAGAAATAAACACTTCAATCTACTGACCACTGATTTTTTTTAATTTTTTTATTAATTATAAAAAAGTTACAGGAAAGAAACACAAACATTCTTAGTATATGCTCATTCCATTCTACCTATATAATCAGTAATTCACAATATCATCACATAGTTCCATATTCATCATCATGATCATTTCTTAGAACATTTGCATCAATTCAGAAAAAGAAATAAAAAGACAACAGAAAAATAAAACAAAAACAGAACAAAAAATTTATATACGATACCCCTTACCCCTTTCACTGATTACTAGCATTTCAAACTAAATTTATTTTAACATTTGTTCCCCCTATTATTTATTTTTATTCCATATGTTCTACTCATCTGTTGACAAGGTAGATAAAAGGAGCATCAGACACAAGGTTTTCACAATCACACAGTCACATTGTGACAGCTATATCATTATACAATCATCATCAAGAAACATGGCTACTGGAACACAGCTCTACATTTTTAGGCAGTTCCCTCCAGCCCCTCCATTATATTTTGGATAACAAGGTGATATCTACTTAATGCATAAGAATAACCTCCAGGATAACCTCTTGACTCTGGAATCTCTCAGCCATTGACACTTTGTCTCATTTCACTCTTCCCCCTTTTGGTCGAGAAGGTTTTCTCAATTCCTTGATGCTGAGTCTCAGCTCATTCTAGGATTTTTCTCAATCCCTTGATGCTGAGTCTCAGCTCATTCTGGTATTTCTGTACCACGTTGCCAGGAAGGTCCACATCCCTGGGAGTCATGCCCCACATAGACAGGGGGAGGGTGGTGAGTTTTACTGCCAACTGATTTTTGACAAGGGAGCCAAGTACACTCAATGGGGGAAGAATGATCTCTTCCACAAATGGTATTGGGAAAATTGGATATTCATATATAAATATATGGGAACTCTGTATTTTCTGCATGATTTTTCTGTGAACAGACAACTTCTCTCATAAAGAAAAAAAATTTAAGGAAGGAGAGGAGAGGAAAAGCAGGAAAGGAAAGAAAAGGGAGAGAGAAAACCTGTAAGCCCCTCATACAACAACGACTCAGCCCTGGGAAATGTAAAGACATGTTAAGTCACTATATAACTTGACAAGAAGTCTTGAGAAAAATTAAAGGAAAAATAATTTCATTGACATAAGTATTTTGAGAAGTCAAAGTGTGCTTTTTTTCTATAAAAATTAATGGTGGGGTGGGTACCATGAACAAGTACTACTAGTCTAATGGAACCACAGTATCCAGATAATTTGGAGCATATTATTCCCAGTAGATAGATTAAATATAGGTGTCTCTTGCAAATTTAACTTTAAACTCTGTCAGTAGTCCTTGTTTTCACAGTATTCACCTGTCACAGAAGCTAACTGTTGAATGAGTAAATGAATCAGTGTTTTGCATCACTAAGTTTTAAGGTAAATGTTTAAGCAGCAGGGAAAGTAGCTATCATAGTACTAGTCTTCCCACTATGATACTAGTACTAGTGGGAAGACTCTCAAAAGGATGTTTTTTTCCTGCTATTTGGTCATAAATACTGTGCACTTACATTTTAAGAGATAGGAAAAAAAAATTCAGACATCACAGGCTCTATACTCAAGCAGCTTACAATTTAGTTAGAAAATGAAAAAGTGAATATAACCCAAAGTCAAATCTGATACATTCCCAAAGAAAAATATAGCCAAAAGTGCTGGGGTCTTCAAAGTTTGCAGATCATTTTGTATTGGGGCTTGAGAAAAATGATATGGGATACAAAGAACAATGAATGGTATTGGTCACAAAGAAAGCCCTATGGCTTTTAAGATTAGAATACAATTTAGATGTGGAAAAATTCACGGAGGCAGAGAGCCAGAGAGCACAAAGTGAACAAAAGTACAAAGGTTGAAAAATTGTAAGTTTATTTAAGGATAAAAGTAATTCAGTTTAATTCAAGTACAAGACATCAGAGTTTAACCATCTGCATTTTTGCCTTAGAAGTACACAGCAAATTCATTTTAGATATCTGAACTAAATGTTTAACCCCATGAAAGGTGGAAGTTTGGTGAAATTATCTGTACAGTATGGTAAGAACAAAAACACACACAAAATTCAAAACTCTGCTTCAGCCTGCCAAACTAGCTAGTTGAACGTTTCATTCCTGACAAGCATTCCTCACTGTTTTCTGAGTTGACATCCCTTCTGTTCCCCTGGTGCCATTCAAGGTGTCCCCCACTTACTATCCTTCAACCCCAAATGCTGTCTGTGAGATGACCATGATCTGGTTGTGCTTTATGACACCAAATACACATTTTGCAGCCTTTGAGGAAGATCCCAACCTCCTCCGCATGCATCCATGACCCACATGAAAGCACAGCCCAGGGCACTTGCTTCTGGTCCCTGCCAATCTACTCCAAGAAATGAGCTCCATGTCACTCCTCCTTGCAGCACATGCCACATGTGCTGGTTTGAAAGGAAGTATGCCCCCTAAGAAAAGCTATGTTTTAATATAAGTCCCATTTCATAAAGGTAGAATAATACCTATTCAATACTGTATGTTTGAAACTGTGATCGGATCATCTCCCTGGATGATGTGATTTAGTCAAGACTGGTTGTTAAACTGGATTAGGGGATGACATGTCTCCACCCATTTGGGTGGGTCTTGATTGATTTATTGGAGTCCTATTTTGGAGAATGAGAGATTCAGAGAGAGCAGAGCAGAATGACATAGCCATGAGAAGCTGAAGTCCACCAGCCAGCAACCTTTGGAGATGAAGAAGGAAAATGCCTCCTGGGGAGTTTCATGAAACCAGAAGCCAGGAAAGAAAGCTAGCAGATGATGCCATATTGACCATGTGCCCTTCCAGATGAGAGAGAAGCCTGACTGTGTTCACCATGTACCTTCTCACTTGAGAGAGAAACCCTGAACTTCATCAGCCTTCTTGAACCAAGGTATCTTTCCCTGGATGCCTTTGATTGAACATTTCTATAGACTTGTTTTAATTGGGACATTTTCTCGGCCTTAGAACTGTAAACTAGCAACTCATTAAATTCCCCTTGTTAAAAGCCATTCTGTTTCTGGTATATTGCATTCCAGCAGCGAGCAAACTAGAACACCACACATTTGGAAACAGAAGGAGACACCACCATGTTGTAGCACACTGGCAGCCCGAAGGGCGATGTCCTAGGAATACAGTTTAGATTTTGTGATAGAAGGGTTATTATGGCTAAAGCAATATTTTATTTAGATTTAAAGAATTTTATTTGGTGATTTCTTTTTTAACCTCTAAAATCAAAATATAAGAGACCCTACCCCCACAGTATAAAAGTAACATCTGAAACATTTATTCATTCTACAAACATATATTAATATTTAATAAACCAAACTCTATATTAGACCCTGTGGGTGATCTTCGGTGCCTATTCTCAAGAAGCTCACAGTCTAGGAATGTTCTGAAAATAGCTGTGGCTCATATAAAGATGAAGCACATAAAAGGCCATTTTCCCACCTATCCTTCACTGCTTCACTCATCTAACAAACATTATTAGTTTAGCACTACTATATGTCAAAGAGAAAATAAAATTAAAATGGAAAAAGGGAAGTTTTGTGTACTAGAAATAAGTACAAATAGACAAGTAATAAATCTTTCTGAGAGAAAAATTAAAGCTAAAATAAGATGTAAAGATATAAATATAATGTATGGGAAATGTGTGAGATGAAAATCACTTAACGCAATTCCACTATATTGAAGACATGAACAAAATTTAATATATACAGATTTTTAGCCAGATGGATTTTCATATTCACAGTGAAAGCTAAAGTATTTAATCAACTCAAAAGTGGATAGAAGTAAATCGTAATAGGCAGTTCTACAACTATCTTTAAACATCAGATTTTACAGAGAAAATACCAAATCACACAAAGCACTAATTATGAAAACAAATAAAGTAGCAAATTATATAAAGAAACCCCCAAAGGAGTGAATTCACAATTTTGGTAAAGAATTTAAGATTTTGTAGGGCAGCAGTAACATTAGTTTCTTCTCAGGCAACGTTTAACTATACAGGACATACTGTATACCACATCCTATAAATTACCACATAACCTATTTTAAGCTGTTGGTGTGCATTCGGCTCCCAGAGCAGCCACAGAGAGAGGCAAAGCTCCTTACCACGTGGCTGACCCAAGGACACACAGCCGCCACTAGAGGAACGGGAAAGAGAGGCTGCTGCCCCCACGAGGTGTGCATCCCAGGTCTTAAGCTTTTCCCTTAATGGAACTCCAGTGATGAGGATACACAACGATGACACCTACACATTTGAGAAATAACACTATAACACGCCTACTTAGTAATATCAGCACAGTCATAGAAACTGCAAAGTGATATCTCTCTATCGTTTTCCATCAATCTTATATGCTTCTACCGAGTTTGCTCAAATAAAAGTAATCATTTCAAAATGTGAATGTTATAAGCAAATACTCTGAAAAAAAGCTTAAAGGATGAATGTTAGAAGACCTGAGTCAAAATGATATACTGACTCTAACATCAGTGATCTCAAGTTAACCTCTTTAGAACTATTTCTATCTATGAAACATTTTTTACTCCATAAAGTTGTTGTGAGACAAATGAAAAACGTGAAAATTGTATTGTAAATAGCCAAGTCTTACTAAATCTACTACACAAATGTTATTTATTTGCAGCAGTTGTTCTTTCAACAGCACCAGCTGAATTCCCTGCATTCTACGCTTATCTTTCCACAACATTAAAATATGTTAGTGTAATATTTCTTTATAGTTTCCCTGCAAGATTATGTACACCTTCAGGGCAAAAATTGTGACTTACTGTATTTTCTGCTCTAGCATTTGGTAGAGATTCAATAAATAGTTGACCTTTATGATTTCATCACCATGTTGTTATAAATAGAGCAACAACTTATTCTTTATAGTACTGTTACAAACAAGCTTTACAGCACTTACTCAGTACAATAGATTTTAGTGACTTCCTTCATTTGCTAAAGTTCTAATCTAAAATGCCCAATCTAATGTGATTAATCCTCAGGAGACAGGTAAAAGATTCAAGGAGGTTGTAGCTATTCAAACTGCCCTTGCTGGACAATGAGTTACCATCATCAGCCCATGCCTCACTACACCACAGGTACTCCAGATACCAACTGTAAAGCCAAGGGTTTTCCAATGAGAGAACAGTGCCTAGTACTTATAACCAGGTCAAGAATTCAACCCATTTAAGAGGGCTGAAGACATGAGTATAATAACCGCTGATAAAAAAGGGTTAGTCTCTGTGCTTTTAAAGATCATGAAATAAAAAGAATCCATGGAAAAACCAATAATAAAGAATAATTCTAGCCTACCTAACCAATTACATATGTCTAACCTTTCCAATAGCAGAGGTTATTAAACTAACTAAAAACGTACCAAGTATTGTAGGGGATAAAAGTGTGGGCAGGACATGATGGCACCCACTAGCCTAACAAATACTTTATATTTTTCTCCCACCTTTTAAAAATGTTTTTATTTTCCCACAGGGTCATGGAAAGAGCATAGACACGAGTCAGGGAACTACAAAGTCAAATCTCAGCTCTCCTACTTACTTGCTATATAATCTTGGGGTAAAGTAAGTACTCAGTAAGTAATAATTTACATTATTATTAGAGAAATTGTTAGAACTTCAAGAAGATTACATACAGTGTTCCCTGACACCACAGAGTTACATAAGTCTTAACTAAGTGTAAAGAAAGAAACACGAGTGTTTAGTGAAGAGGTTGAAACCTCATAGGATTTTGCATACACAGAACAGAGTTTCAGAAAGTGTAATAAAAAGGGGAAGTCAATAGTAGGGGGCAGCAGAGGAGGGTCCAGGCATATAGTAGCCTAATGACCAGACTAGAAAAGTGACAGGTAAATGGAGGAGTGTGCATTTTGACCATAACCTTAGGATTTAAAAAAAAAGAATAGATAAAATTAAATCCTCATTGTTTTTCCAATTTGGACGTAAATTTATTCTGAAGCTAAATCAGGTTGGGGACTTAGTCTCTCCACATGCTAAGCAGCAGCATGACAAGGAAAGGCTTGGCAGTCCCTGCTCTGCAATGACAGTATAGGAATCTGAGCAGCAGTGGGCAAGGTAGTGGCAAATTGTGATGTACACATAGAATGGAAAACTGAGCGGCTACAGGAGCGAATATAATCATGTAGCATGCAACCAGGTCAATGAACCTTAGGACATAATATTGCATGAAACAGGTCAGAAACAAAAGGACAATTAATGTATGGTTTCACTGACATGAGCTAAATACAATGAGCGAAAAAAATTCTAAGAACTGAATTTGAGTGCATGGGTTGTCATGGGATGAAAAGTAGGTAGAAAATTGGTAATTATGGATTAAGGAGTACAGAATGTTCAAGTAGGGCTCATTATAAAGGATCCTGGATGATGGGCTCTTGCAGTAGTCATATCTGCTCCTGAATTTTAATTGTGATTTCTAAAATTTGAGATGCTGTGTTTTTGGTATGTGACCTGGTGGTTTGGGTATCAGTGTGACAACTGAGACTCAGAGTTGGAGTTCTGCAGTTCTGAAAGTACCCCGCACAGCTACTTCTGAAGAGGATGAAGTGGCTAAGAGATTTCAAATAGAGTCACGAGGTCATTCTGGAGGATCAGACTCTAATTGGAGATGAGAATGAAATGGGCCTGGTTACAGCTAGGGTGAATCAGAATAGGGGGGAAAATATGATACTATCTGTATTTTAAAACTTTTTCATGTGAAAACTGTAGGATTTATTTGGTCCAAAATTTAAATCTTTTGTAGCACGTTAACTTGTCTGGTCAGTTTATTTAAACAACCTAACTACATGGAATGTAGAATAGGGATTTAGATCTTATTATTCTTTACAGGTTAATGAAATACCCAGACACACTCCAGAATAGCATGGGTAGAAAATAAAAGTATTTGTAAAATCCCCTTGAGGGACTGGGGAATAAAGACCAACCATAAAATTTCCCTACCCAAGGAATTTCAGATACTCTCTCAAACATTAGGGACTCCCAATTTAACAAACCAAGCCTTTGATCTTGAGGCTTAACCTTGTGACTATTATTTCTGTAACAGCAAAGCTAGGCCTGTTTATAATTATACTAAGAGCCACCCCAGGGAGCCTCTTTCGTTGCTCAGGTGTGGCCTCTTTCTTTAAGCCAACTCTGAAATAAACTCCCTGCCCACCCCCTACGTGGGACCTGACTTCCAGGGATGAGCCTGGCCTGGCACTTTGGGGCGGAAAACGCCTTCCTGACAAAAAGAGGGGAAAGAAATAGACCAAAATAAAGTTGCAGTGGCTAAGAGATTTCAAATAGAGTCACGAGGTCATTCTGGAGGTTACTCTTACAGAAGCTTCAGCCAGATATTACAAACTATCACAGTATGACAAGCCCCAAGCAATGGTATCCTGAAAATCCTAAGCTCTATCTAAGTCTCTACAAAAGTTTAACTTAGTAAGTTTATATTTTCCTCAAGATTGAGAGGAAGATCAAATGAGAGGAAGAAGGAATAACTGAGAAATTAGGTTGTAACAAATGATTGTGACTACTGATTCATTATATAGATACTTCTTTTTTAGTGTATTTTTAGAATAGCCAGAAGGAAATACCTAAAGTTGTTGAACTGTAATCAAGTAGGCCTAGTTTTAGATAATGATTATAAAACTATGTAAAAGTTAGTTGTCCATGTTTGTATGTGTCTATTTCCAAATGTTTTGTTCTAATCTACTGATATATATATAAGTAGATATATACATATATTTATACAGCATTGTCAGAAATACTACAACACTATACTCCCTTAGTTAACCTACTGCTATTGTACGTCTTAAACTTGGGTAGACTCCAATACTAGTGGTAGGGAAAATGATATGGACTGCTTGGGTTTGTTTGTTCTCTTCCCCACTTATTTTTCTGGAGAAATGCAAATGTTCAAAAAATGATCATGGTGATGAACGCACAACTATGTGATGATACTGTGAAGCAACAACTGTATACTTTGGATGGACCATATGGTGTGTGAATATACCTCCGTAAAACTACATTTAAAAAAAGAGAGAGAAAACAGTCAGGTTATGCAATTCTTAATGAATTGCCTTCCAAATTCTCAGGGCATTTCTGTTGACAAGATTCTTACTAGGACTTCTGACCTGAATCTCCTGCTATCATGGACCTAGATTTCCATTTCTGACTGCTCCGCCTTTTCTGCCCCATTATTTTTCTGGGTGCATCTTTCAAACTACTGGGTACTTATACTTAGTCATTTCCAGGTGTCACGGTTTCTTAATTTTAGAGGCCTTTTTTTAATAGAAGCACTAGAGTATCTAGTTAATAAAAATAACTTCAATAAGTAAAGAGTCCTGATTTATATAGTTTTGTAACAACTCATATAATTAACAACCCTAAGGAGCTAGCAAGTTAGAGTGGGGATGCCAATGAAGATTAAAACAGATGCAATTTGTATTTGTAGGTAAAAAAGGTGTCCAGGACATCAGGAAACAAGAGTGTAGACTGAGCGATGTTGCTGTGAGCACCCTTTAGACGTATATGACAGTCCATGATACTCACAAGATGAAATATAAAGTGTGCTTCGGCAATTGATCAATACTCCTAATAGGTGAAAGAAATAGGTTTAAGAAAACCAGAAAAAATGCTTTCAAAGTTTTCATCACTTAAAAAGTATTTTACTCAATTATGAAATTTCTCATATATAGAAAGAGGATCATCCTAAATGGAAGAAATTAAAACTGTATCACTACACCATAACCAAAAAAAATACACAATTCCTTTGGATCAATTATCTATATAATGTCTTTATTTGGAATACGGACACAAAACACATACATCATGAATTATGCCTTGTAAACTCTAAATATTATGAAATGTAAGATGTATAAAGTAGTCTATGCTTCCATAATCAGGCACTTCTTTAATAGCTTGGAGGAAGAAGCACTTATGTATGATGTCTCTAGTTAATGTGTTAAGCAAACAGTTCTGAGAGCTGATCCATTCCAATACTACAGAGAAAAAATAAGTCAACTTGGCTTTAATTTTTAGATGAGAAAGAAAGAACAGCCTTTGTATTAAGCTCCCAAGGTGGTTAGGTTGAGGAATCTCTCTTCATTATAGAGCAAATCCATATCTAATGACTGAAAGCCTGGAAGTGCTATGGCAACTGGATTAAAATGAGGGTGAATGAATTGAAGGGAAAAAACATATATCAATAAGGAGAAAAGATGAAGAATAGCTAAAACAGAAAGAAGTGACAGAAAAACAATGAGAAAAGCAGTTCCAGGGTACAAGTACCCTGAGAGGGTCTTCTACACTATATAAGGAGGTCCTGGATGAAACAGCTGAGGAATTGGGACACAGAGACACAGGATGGGAGGGTTGGGTAGGGACTCCACTAGGAAAAAGCGGCGGCACCTAAGAAAGTGCCCGCCCTAACAGCTAGCTTAGGAGATCAGCCTCCTCAGCTTCACAGCCCGAGCTCCTTTGGGGAACCCGAAAGCCAGCAAACTTGCCTTCCCTCCTCATAGAAACCATCAAACTTGTGCACAGAACCTACCACTCCCGTTTCCACACAGAGGCCAAGAGCCCTCAGAAGTGCACGGATGGGGAGGTGGGGACAAGGAAACAAGGATGCCACGCCATATGCAACCACACCTGGCCCTGCACCCCACCCTGTGCTCTTCCCTGCCAACCGAAAATCATAAAGCACATAAAGACACAGGCAGATAAGACCCAGGTAAATGACCAAATTAAACACCAGAGACAACACAGACTTTGGACCAGCTAATCAAAGACGCTCATACAAATCTCCTAAATAAATTGAGTTCGTTAGCTAATGACAGAAAGGATATCAAGAAGACAATAAAAGAGCATAAGGAAAAATTTAAAAGAATAAGTAGAAAAATAGATAATCACAGAGATGAAAGATGCTGTAGGACAAATTAAAAATATACTAGACACACAAAATAGCAGATTGGAAGAGGAAGAAGAAAGAATACAACAACTAGAGGAAAAGAAAATTCAATTTGAATGCTCAAAAGAACAAATGGCAAAAAAAGATGGAAAAATGTGCTGGATCTCAGGGAAATGATGGACAACACAAAGTGCACAAATATAAAAATTATTAGCGTCCCAGAATGAGAAAAGAGTAAAGAGCTAGGAAGATTAGTTGAGGAGAAAATGGGGAAAAGTTCCCAACCCTTGTAAAAGACATAAATAAGCAAATCAAAGAGATTAAGTCCAAATAGGCCTACTTCAAGACACACTAACAAATCTGCCAAATGTTGAAGAGGAGAAAATCCTGAAAATACCAAAGAAGAGTGATCTACCACATACAAGGAAAACCACATAACACTGAGTTCAGACTACTCAACAGGCACCATGGAAGGGAGAAGGCAGTGGTATGACAGATTTAAGATCCTGAAAGAGAAAGACTCCCAACCAAGAATTCTTTATCCATTTAAGATATCCTGTAAAAGAGAGAGAGAGATTAAAATTTTCACAGACAGACAAAGGCTAAGAGAATGTGTCAACAAGAAATACTAAAGGGAGTTCCTTTGGTTGAGAAAAAAAACACAGGAGAGGGAGGTCTGGAAGAGGCACAGAATTAAAGAGTACCAGCAAAGTAATTCAAAGGATACAAAGAAAAAGAAGGAAAAGAATATACAGATCTAACAAATAAAAACCATAGAATAAGATGGTAGATTTAAAAAATGCCTTTAAAGTAAAACCTTTGAAAGTTAATGGACTAAATTTATGAATTAAAAATACAGATTGGCAAAATGAATTTAAAAATATGATCCAGCTATATGCTGCTTACAAGACAGTCATCTTAGACCCAAAGATACAAAAAGATTAAAAGAGAAAGGATGGAAAAAAATGTTCCATGCCAACTGTAACCAAAAGACAGCAGGAGAAGCTATACTAATATCAGAAAAAATAAACATTAAATATAAAGACATCATAATAGACAAGAAAGAACACTACTACAATGAATAAAAGGGACAATTCACCAAGAAGAAATAACAATCATAAACATTTATGCTCCCAATCAAGGAGCTCCAAAGTATATGAGGAAAACATTGGCAAAACTGAAGAAAAGCCACAGACGTTTCAAAAATCATAGTGGGAGACTTCAATACACTGTTTTCCCCTATAATTGGGAGAATCAGACAGTGGGTCAACAAGGACATACAGAATTTAAACAATTCTGTATGGAATTATACCTAACAGACATATATAGATCATTTCACCCAAAACACCAGGATATGCATTCTTCTCTAGTGCACATGGGACATTCTTCAGCTTAGATCATATGCTGAAACACAGAATGAGTCTTAATAAATTTTAAAAGATTGAAATTATTGAAAGTATTTTCTCTGATCACAACATAATGAAGCTAGAAATCAATAACCACTAAAGAACCTGAACTTCCACAAATACATGGAGATTAAATAACATGTTCTTAATCAGTGAGTCAAAGATGATATTGCTAGAGAAACTGGAAAATATTTGGCAACGAATGAAACCGAAAGTTCAATATATAAAAACTTATGTGATGCAGCAAACACACAGGGAAATGTATTGTCCTAAATGCCTATATGAAAATAGAAGAAAGAGCAAAAATCGAGAACTACCTGCTCATTCAGTGGAATTAAAGAACAGCACATTAACATGAAAGCAAACAGGGGAAGAGAAATAATAAATATTAAAGCAGAAATATATAAACTGCAGAAGAAAAAAAAGACCACAGAAAGAATCAATAAAATCAAAAGTTAGTTCTTAAAGAAAAAGCAATAAAATTGACAGAAAGTTAGCTAGGTAGACAAAGAAAAAAGAAAGAGACGCAATTAAGCAAAATCAGAAATGATAAAGAGGTCATTACCACAGACTCTAAAAAAAAAATCCTAAGAAGATACTATGAACAACTTTCGACAACAAACTAGAAAACTTATGTGAAATGGACAAATTCCTAGAAACACACAATCAGCCTACAGTGACTTGAGAAGAAACAGAAGATCGCCAACAAACCAATCACAAGTAAAGAGACTGAATCAGCCATCAAAAATCTTCCCACAAAGAAAAGCCCAGAGCTAGATGGCTTCAAAATGGGGTTTTATCAAACATTTCAAAAAGAACTAAAACCAATTCTACTCAAATTCTTCCAAAAAACTGAGGAAAAAGGAACACTACCTAACGCATTTTATGAAGCTAACATCACTCTAATACCAAAATATTATAAACATGCTACAAGAAAGGAAAATTACAGGACCATCTCCCGAATAAATATATATGTAAAACTTCTCAACAAAATACTAAATTTGCTAATAGACTCAAACAACACATTGAAAGAATTCTATACCAAAAACAAGTGGGGTTTGTATCAGTAATGCAAGGGTGGTTCAACACAAGAAAATCAATCAATGTAATACAGCACATTAACAAACTGAAAGGGAAAAATAACATGATTTACATCAACTGATGCTGAAAAAGTATTTATCATGGTGAGGTTCATGTGTCAACTTGGCCAGGTGGTGGTGTCTGGTTGGGCAAGTGCTGGCCTGGTCTGTTGCGAAGAGGAGATTTCATGGACTTAAATCATGATTACATCGGCTGCATCCACAGCTAATTGTATTTGTAATCAGCTAAGAAGAGTGTCTTCTGCAATGAGTTATGCTTGATCTAATCACTGGTAGGCTTTTAAAGAGGATTCAGAAGAGATAGTCTCTTTCTGCTTCAGCCAGCAAGACTCTCCTGCGGAATTCATCCAGACCCTCCATCGCAGTCTACAGTTTCACAGCCTACCCTACAGATTTTGGACTCTTCCATTCCTACGGCTGTCCAGCCAGCCATTCCTGAAAGTTCGTTGAGGAACTTCATCGGAGTTACCAGCTAGCAGCCTGCCCTACAGACCTTGGACCCTTACATTCCCACGATTGCCCAGCCAACCTCTCGTGAGAGTTCACTATGAACTTCAATGGAATTACCAGCTTGTGGCCTGCCCTACAGACCTCGGATTCTATGTTCTCACAGTTATGTGAGACACTTTAATAATTTTATATCTATGGCTATTTCCTGCTGATTCTGTTTCTCTACAGAACCCTAGCCAATACAACATTCAACAAAATTCAACATGCTTTTCTGATAAAAATGGTTAAAAGGTAAGAATCAAAAGAAACTTCCTCAATATGATAAAGAACATTTATAAAAAAACCCACAGCCACCAATGTACTCAATGGTGAAAGACTGAAAACCTTCCACATATGATAAGGAACAAGACAAGGATGTCCTCTGTCACCAATATTATTCAACACTGTACTGGAAGCTCTAGCTTTCCTCAGGCAAGAAAAAGAAATAAACAGCATCCAAACTGGAAAGGAAGGAGTAATACTGTCATTATTCGCAGATAGCATGACACCATACGTGATGGTTGGGTTCTGGTGTCACCTTGGCCAAGTGATGATGCCCAGTTGTCTGGTCAGGCAAGCACTGGCCTGACCATTGCTACAAGGATATTTCATGGCTGGCTAATAAGCCGGAAGGCTGGTGTATCAAATCATCAATCAGTTAACTGCATCTGTGGCTGATTATATCTGCGATCAACTAAGGCACACCTCCCACCAAGGAGATAATCCAATCAGCAGAAAACTTCTAAGGGAGAAGAGAGAATTTTTCACTGCTTTTTTAGCCAGCGAGCCTCTCCTGTAGAGTTCATCCAGAGCCTTTGTCAGAACTGCCAGTGTCACAGCTTGCCCTACAGATTTTGGACTCTTCCATTCCCACAGCTGCATGGAACACCTTTATAAATCTGATATTTACAATTTCCTATTGGTTCTGTTTCTCTAGAGAACCCTGACTAATACAGCTTGGTATTGGAGTGAGTGGTTCTTGAGAAATAGAATCTTAATGAGGTTTTACAATTAGTTTTCTACTCTGATTAGAATCAAAGGCAGTAATGACTCTGTTTCCAACAATCAAGATGACACTAACAGTCCATGAGGTGAGTTGGCAAGACAGATATGTAAAATATCACCATTAGATTCTGCTAATTATGTGCTTATACAAGGAAAGACTCTAGGTCAGAGTATTTTTGACATCTTTAAGGATTTTTGTGGAATTAAGAGGTATAATGATGTTAGTTGGCTTTGCTGGACACAGTGATAAGTTAAAGAGATAAGCTGAAGGTTTCAAATTTGCACCTTAAGTGCCATAAGAGCGATGCAAAAATTTCCATGTGAGTCCTGAAAGTAAATCTTATTTACTGTGCTCACAGACTTGAGATCTCTAAAAAACGGACACAGAGCCTCATCATGTGAGTAGCAGATTTACAACATAAACTAAAACTTCAACCTTGTCTACTGTTAAAGGGCTTCGATTGTAAAATAATGGAAACGTAGGATAGGGATATACGGCTTGATAATGATGGTGATGGGGAGATGGAATCCCTGGACTCTGCTGGGCTTTTACTAGATAGACCTGTAACGGACTGCCCTGAGCAAAGAGCTTCCCAACCTCCAGCCTGTCTAGAAGAAACAGCTTCCTGGCCTCCAGTCTGCCATCCAATCTCCACCTAAACAGGTGAACCTTTCAGTGCCTACTAACCCTGTACCTGCCTCCCCTGGGGAAACAGTCCTCACTCCTCTGTCTGGAGCAACTAATCCTGTTTCACCAGATGCAGAAATCAGAAGGAAAGACAGCTGATAAAAACTGAGAAGGTATAATGAAGGAATGCCTACAGTGTACAATGATAGTGACTAAACGTACAAATTAAAATATTTTTGTATGAGGAAGAACAAAGGAATGTCAATATTGCAGGGTTTTGAAAATAGGTGTTAATTTGTATTTTAAAACCTCAACTTTTGTGTAAGTCTAAAGAAAAAAACGTTTATTTGGTATAAAATTTATATTTTGACTAGTGCATTTCCCAATATAACTTATATGGACAGGTTAACTGAACACCATAAGGACATGGAACTCTGAATAGGGCATGAGCTTTTGTAGGTCTGTCCAGAGTGATGCCTCAATAAATTCCAGAGTGATTTGAACAGTGAATAAAAAAGTATTTGAAAAGTCCCCTTAGGGGAATGGCAAGAAAGGGGGAAAATTCAACTTCCCCATTTGGAGAATTCCTGATATTCTCGCAAGCAGTGGGAACAACCAAATCAATAGGCTGAGCCCCCAATCTTGGGGTGTGAGCATATGAAACTTATCCCCACAAAGGATAGACTAAGCCTACATAAAGTTAGGCCTAAGAGTCACCCCCAAAGAACCTCTTTTGTTGCTCAAATGTGGCCTCTCTCTTAGCCAACACAACAAGTAAACTCACTACCCTCCCCTCTCTGGACATGACTCCCAGGGGTGTAAACCTCCCTGGCAACATGGGACAGAAATCCTAGAATGAGCTGGGACTCGGCATCAAGGGATTGAGAAAGCCTTCTTGACCGAAAGAAAGAAGAGAGAAATGAGACAAAATAAAGTATCAGTGGCTGAAAGATTTCAAACAGAGTTGAGAGGTTATCTTGGGGGTTATTCCTACACATTTTATAGATATCCCTTTCTTAGTTCAAGGTGTATTAGAGAGGATAAAGGGAAGTGCCTGAAACTAACTGTAGAACTGTGTTCCAAAGCCATGTTTCTCGAAGATGAATGTATAATGACAGAGCTTTCACAGTGTGACTGTGTGACTGTGAAAACCTTGTGTCTGATGCTCTTTTTATCTACAATATTGACAGATGAGTAAAAAATACAGATTACAACTAAATAATAGGGGGAACAAATGTTAAGATAAATTAAGTAGATTTAAACGCCAGTGAACAAAAAAAAATGAAAAAGACATTAAATAAATAAATAAATACTAGTGAACAACGAAATGGAGTGGTAAGGGGTTGTTCTAGTTTGCTAGCTGCTGGAATGCAACACACCAGAGATGGACTGGCTTTTAATAAAAGGGGATTTCTTTTGTTGTTTCTTCAGAGGAAAGGCAGCTAACTTTCCACTGAGGTTCTTTCTTATGTGGAAGGCACAGGATGGTCTCTGCTGGTCTTCTCTCCAGGCCCCTGGGTTCCAACAGGAGTGGTAAGGGGTTGTTCTAGTTTGCTAGCTGCTGGAATGCAACACACCAGAGATGGACTGGCTTTTAATAAAAGGGGATTTCTTTTGTTGTTTCTTCAGAGGAAAGGCAGCTAACTTTCCACTGAGGTTCTTTCTTACGTGGAAGGCACAGGATGGTCTCTGCTGGTCTTCTCTCCAGGCCCCTGGGTTCCCCGGGGTGACTTCTTTCTGCATCTCCAAAGGCCTGAGCTGAGCTGCTAGTGCTAAGATGAGGAATGCCGGGCTGCTTAGCTGTGCTACATTGCGTTCTCTCATTTAAGCACCAGCCAATTAAGTCAAATGTCACTCACTGCAGCAGACACGCCTCCTAGCTGACTGCAGGTGTAATTAGCAACAGATGAGGTTCATGTACCATTGGCTTGTGTCCGCAGCAAGAAGATTAGGTATGCTCACCTGGCCAAGTTGACAACTGAATCTAACTAACACAGGGGTATAGAAAAAATAGGTGAACAAAATTTAAAATCTATTGAGTAGATGGAAATACTACTGGTCAATGAGAGGGAGAGGTTAGGAGTATGGTATGTGTGAGTTTTTTCTTTTTTTCTTTTTATTTCTTTTTCTGGAGCGATGCAAATGTTCTAAAAATGATCATGGTGATGAATATACTACTATGTGATGATATTGTGAGCTACTGATTGTATAACATACACGGAATGTTTGTTTGTTAAGAATGTTCATGCTTGTTATGTTTTTTCGGATTGATAATACAAAATAAATGGTATTAAAAAATGCCTATAACAAAATGTGGAGTGGGGTAATACTAATATTTAAAGTCTTGAAATGCAAAGTAATCATAATAATAATTACAAAATAAACTTCGCCCACCTGGCAAAAGTTTTTTTTCTAAAACCATCAATATATCACAATTAGGTGAGCAAACTTTACCCTTCTTATTTAATTTTATTTATATTTTGTTGGTCTTGTATTGTAGTTGATTTTTCTTCTTTTGTTTCTCTTCCTACTGTGATTTTAAATACAATAGATGCAGATATTTATTCCATTAAGCAACTAAATTACTTAAACCTTAAAACCTGTCATTTCCATGCACTTCCCAAAACAAACAATTAAGCAAAGAAAGAAAGAAAAATTCAACAAATGGTGCTATAGTAACAGGATACTCACACAGAAAAAGAATGGAATGTGACCCCTGCCATACAGCATACAAAAAACAAAACATCAAAAAAACCCATCATTCCATTTCATATTCCAAAAACAAACCATTCCATCTTTCTCTCTGTCTTACTACCCACCTTTAGAGTGAAGAAGAGATAACTCGCTTAGAGCCTTAAGTAAACCCCATATAATAACATTACAAGATTTCAGAAGAATTGTGAGCCCTGTAGGATATTTATTTTATATGTTTTCATAGAAGTTCCCTCCAAATTTCTTGATAATATGAGTTGACTTCTGCTGAAAAAAATGAACATCTCCATTCTATAGTTTTGGAATGACAAAACAGAAATAAACAGAGAGCTCCCTGATCGAATTACACTAAGTATACAGAGACTATTACAATACAAATTAAAATCAGTACACAGTGCTACTCCATTCTTAATCTGTCCTACTGCCTTGATAAAATTTTAATTTAACTAAAGAATAGGATAGCTTAGCAATGATAAGAATAAATAATAAATGTGTGCAATAGTAAAATATTAACATCATGAAGTTAGTATTATCAGTACTCTCCCTAAGATAATATTGTGCTAAGAATAATCAAAACCAAGAGACATACCTGGTCATTTTGATTCCATTCCCCCTGTTGTTTCAGAGATGGAATAGCCCAGATGCTCAGTTTCCCTGAGAAGTGAATGGCTGCAAGGAGTGTCCCATGTGGAGAAAGGCTCAGCTTAAAGATCCCATCCTACAAAAAATTACATTACAATAAAATCAGCGCAAGGAGCTTACAGCCTAATAGAAAACACTTCCAGGACTAAGTAACACTCTTCAAGGTGTTATTAAATGACTTGTATTAATTAAGGGTTCCAACTGCTTCACAACATTATAAATATGCCATAGCATATAGAAATAGGAATCCTGTCTTTAAAAAGTTTACCTGCTATATAGTTAATTTACACATAATCCAAAACCCAAAGACATGAGTATTAAAAAAATATTCCATCATATCACACATCAATAAATATGAGTTCTCAACGCCTTTCAGATTGGCCTTGACTGACTGTGAACTCCTTGAAATCTGAGCCCCTATCTATATAAGATTCTACATTAGCACAATGCTTGGAATAGGCTATCATCATGGATAGCTCAAAATTCATACTGTGGAAAGGAAGAGAAGGGAGAGACGAAGGAACATTAGATGGAGGAACAAAGAGTCAAAGGGTGACAGGAAGAGAGGAAGGCAAGGGGGAAAAGTACACTATTAATGTCAATGATTTTCCAGATTTGTTGTCAAACTATCCAATTTAAGGAATCCAATTGTTGCCAGAGAACAGAGAAATCTCACACTAATTTTATATGACCAATCAAAGAGTACACAGAGGAAGACTGGTTTGTCCAGTCCTACTAGTCTAAATAACCTTAGTCCTTTCCTAGCAGATTCCAGGTTTCCTCAGTTGGCACAATAAGATAAACCATACAGACAGAGACATCACCTGCTTACAAGCAGGTGATAACAGAAGCAGAAGAATCAAAGAAACACTAACTGGACATCTAATTATTTCCCATTCAAACCTTTTTTTTCCAGGACTGTGTCTACGGTATCGCACTTACAAAGAATGAAACGGGAACCAGAAAATGGGAGCCTACAACCATATTTCTCCTGAACTTTTAGAAAATCTGGCAACACAAGACCTCTATCACACAAATGACCATCAGGTAGTTGTGTAGTAGATGCCCACTCAGCAGGGTCACAAGCTTTCCAATTGGCCAAAGCTCTCATCATTACTGATAGTAACCTCAAGGTTAAGGCCAATATCAGCTGCAGAACCAAAAACTAACATAAATAAACTAAAAAAAAAAAAAAAAAAAATTATCACACCTGGTTCATTTTCACTCACTAATTTATATCATCTGCCTGACCTCTGAAGCGTTTGAGTTTAAACCTCACATCAACAATGAACAAAGTACAATAGCCATCAAGAGTGAATGGAACAGTTCTAGGAGGTGGGGAGCATTACAGCAAGACTAGACAGATAAAAGATTAGCATCCTCTAATTTCTTCACAAGGACTTGCCAGACTTAAAACGTCTGTCTCAAAACCCCAGAATATAAAGGCCTAGGAGAATAAAGCAGTAAATGAAACGATTTCAAGCAACAATTAAATATATCATATCCTTTCCTCTGTGATGGAGATAACGGGAGGAGTAGAAGATGAAGGAACTGACATTTTACTTTCATGACTTTAAAGTCAATAAGCTTCATGGTTTTATGTAGCATGGGCCTCAGAAGGGTAGATTTTTATTAGCTAAAAAACTTGCAGGTTTCTCAAGCTAACCCTTTGTTTTTACAGAGAAAGACATATAGAACCAGAAGGGCTAAGATACTTGCACAAGATGACTCAAATGTCCACAGCAGAACCTGAACTGGAAGGCAGATGTCTTCATGCCAGTCCAGGTCACTTCCCCTGCACACCAGTTACACCTACAATCAGGGCCCACACCACTTTAGAAGACACAGGTATGCACCTTACTGGACATTATGGTTGAGTACACTTCTTGTCTTCACCACCTATTTCTTCATCACCTGACATCACCTGACTATCTCTTCATCTATAATCTGTAAGGTAAACTCCCAAGCAATACAAATACTCCATGAAACAACTTCAGTTAAAGTGCTCTGAAAGCAGGGATAGCGTATATATACACGAATCTTTGTTTTGTGTCATTTGCCTGGCAATAAATATTTTAATTTTTTTGTTTTAGAATGACAGTTTTGATGTTTACTTTCTTTTTTGTTTGTTTTATAGATATATATACTAAATAGTGAGAATAACTTAATAAAATTGTGACCAAGAAAACAATAAAATGAATAGTCACCATTTAACTTTTCATTTTTCCTTCCTTCATTCTTCCTTCTTTCCTTTTTTTCGCTCTGTCCTTCTTTCCCTCCCTCCCCTTCTTAAGTCTTCTTTTCTAGAAACTTAAGAAATGTATTAATTAAAATGTTACCAATTGCTTTTTTTTTTTACTTTTTTTATTGCATAATATAACATATATACAAAGCAAAGAAAGAAAAAAGCAGCAATTTTCAGAGTACTCTTCAAGAAGTTTCAGGACAGAGTCCAGAGTTTGTCATAGGCTACCATGCCATCCTCTCAGTTTTTTTCCTTTGAGCTGCTCCAGAATATGAGGCTAGAAGGAACAAATATTTTATCACCACAATTGACTTTTTTCTTTCTTTTTTCATGAAAAATAACATATAGACAAAAAGTAATAAATTTCAAACCACGGTGCAACAATTGGTAGTGGATCAGATTTCAGACTTTCGTATGGGTTACAATGCGACAATTTTAGGTTGTTACTTCTAGCGGCTCTAAGATACTGAAGACTAAAAGAGATATTAATTTAATGATTCAGCAATCACATTCATTTGGTAAACCCTACCTTCTCTGTATAACTCTACCATGACCTTTGATCTTTCTATCCCACTCTTTAGGAGTATGTGGGCTATGGTCATTCTAACTTTTTCATGTTGGAAGGGACTGTCAATAATATGACCAATTGCTTATTTAATTTTTTTATTAAAGAAGTTGTGAGTTTTCAGAAAAGTCATGCAGAAAATAGAGGACCCATAACCTGCTCTTCACACACATCATTCTCACTATTATTAAAGCTATACATTCGTGTGAAACCTCTATTACAACTGATAAAGAATATTATAATTCTACTCTGAACTATAGTACACTGAAGTTCGCTGTTTATGTTGTACAGTTCTAAGGGTTTGTTTTTAAAGGCTTTGTTTTTAAACTTTTTTTTTTAACTTTATCTATTATTCCAATAACATATATACAACCTAAAAGTTATTCTCTTAACCATACTCAAATATACGAGCAGCAGCAGACCCGCCCGCCCTCCTCTCCCGTCTTTGTCCACCGGCCCTCCTCTCCCCTCTTCCCCCTCCTGCTCCGGCGGCTCTCCAACCACCACCGTGCCCTCTTCCGCCTTCACCGGCTCCTTCGCCAGCGGTCTCGACAGCCTTGTCACCCTCACCTTTCCTCCTCCAGAACAACTACTGGGGGAGTGGAAACAATACAGAGCAGGTCCCGGAGCCAAGACGGAGATCAAAGGGACGGCGTACGCCATCCTGGAAGGGCTGACTTTCTGGGAGAAACAGCTTCGGTAAGATCACCGAGGGGAGCAGGCTTTCCCGGGCAGGACGGCAAGCGGCCGAAGTCCCTCCCTTCCTCCTTCCCAGGCCAGTTGGCAGAATTGGGCAGGCAATCCCCTTGGGCCGCAGCACCTGGCGCCCCAACCACACGAGGCCCCCCGGACCAACTGAGAGAGTTCGGTCGGAAATGCCCAGACTGCGGAGAACGGTGACCGGGGGTCCCTTCCAAACACGTGACTCCCCGGTCCGGCTGGGAACAGTGCACACTCCCAGGCTGCGGCGGCTGGCAACCTCCCGCCACGCTTGGTGCCCTGGGCCGACTAGGAAATTCAATCGGGCGCTCTCCCGTGCTGCAGCGGCCAGCGACCCTCCCCGTGTTCGGAACCCCGGGCCGGCTGGCACTCTTCCAAGACGTTTCAGCTGCCGAACCTCCCCTACGCCGAGAGTTTTCCAGAGTTAAACGACCCACAGCAACTTCCACTGGTGGAACCCGTAGACAAACGTGTGCCACGAGCGCCACCTACAGGGCAGGATAAGAAAAACAGAACCCAGAGATTTCACAGAAAAATCTTTCAACCTGTGGGGTCCAACACCAAGGGAAATCTGACTAAATGCCCAAACGCCAGCAGAAGATAACGGATCACGCTCAGAAAATTGAAAATATGGCCCAGTCAAAGGAACAAACCAATAGTTCAAATGAGATACAGGAGTTGAAACAACTAATGCTGAATATACGAACAGAAATGGAAAACCTCTTCAAAAACGAAATCGATAAATTGAGGGAGGACATGAAGAAGACATGGGCTGATCAAAAAGAAGAAATAGAAAAACTGAAAAACAAATCACAGAGCTTATGGAAGTGAAGGATAAAGTAGAAAAGATGGAAAAAACAATGGATACCTACAATGATAGATTTAAAGAGACAGAAGATAGAATTAGTGATTTGGAGGATGGAACATTTGAACTCCAAAAAGAAACAGAAACTATCCGGAAAAGAATGGAAAATTTTGAACAGGGTATCAGGGAACTCAAGTACAATGTGAACCGCACAAACATACGTGTTGTGGGTGTCTCAGAAGGAGAAGAGAAGGGAAAAGGAGGAGAAAAACTAATGGAAGAAATTATCACTGAAAATTTCCCAACTCTTATGAAAGACCTAAAATTACAGATCCAAGAAGTGTAGCGCACCCCAAAGATATTAGACCCAAATAGGCATTCCCCAAGACACTTACTAGTTAGAATGTCAGAGGTCAAAGAGAAAGAGAGGATCTTGAAAGCAGTGAGAGAGAAGTAATCCATCACATACAAGGGAAACCCAATAAGACTATGTGTAGATTTCTCAGCAGAAACCATGGAAGCTAGAAGACAGTGGGATGATATATTTAAATTACTAAAAGAGAAAAAGTGCCAACCAAGACTCCTATATCCAGCAAAATTATCCTTCAAAAATGAGGGAGAAATTAAAACATTCTCAGACAAAAAGTCACTGAGAGAATTTGTAACCAAGAGACCAGCTCTGCAAGAAATACTAAAGGGAGAACTACAGTCAGATACAAAAAGAAAAAAGAGAGAGGCATGGAGAAGAGTGTAGAAAGAAGGAAAGTCAGATATGATATATATAATACAAAAGGCAAAATGGTAGAGGAAAATATTATCCAAACAGTAATAACTCTAAATGTTAATGGACTGAATTCCTTAATCAAAAGACATAGACTGGCAGAATGGATTAAAAAATAGGATCCTTCTATATGCTGTCTATAGGAAACACATCTTAGACCCAAAGATAAACATAGGTTGAAAGTGAAAGGTTGGGAAAAGATATTTCATGCAAATAACAACCAGAAAAGAGCAGGAGTGGCTATACTAATATCCATCAAATTAGACTTCAAATGTAAAACAGTTAAAAGAGACAAAGAAGGACACTATATACTAATAAAAGGAACAATTAAACAAGAAGACATAACAATCATAAATATTTACGAACTGAACCAGAATGCCCCAAAATACGTGAGGAATACACTGCAAACACTGAAAAGGGAAATAGACTCATATATCATAATAGTTGGAGACTTCAATTCACCACTCTGATCAATGGACAGAACATCTAGACAGAGGATCAATAAAGAAATAGGGAATCTGAATATTACTATAAATGAGCTAGACTTAACAGACGTTTATAGGACATTACATCCCACAACAGCAGGATACACCTGTTTTTCAAGTGCTCATGGATCATTCTCAAAGATAGACCATATGCTGGGTCACAAAGCAAGTCTTAAAACAAATTTAAAAAGATTGAAATCATACACAACACTTTCTCGGATCATAAAGGAATGAAGTTGGAAATCAATAATAGGCGGAGTGCCAGAAAATTCACAAATATGTGGAGGCTCAACAATACATTCCTAAACAACGAGTGGGTCAAAGAAAAAATTGCAAGAGAAATTAGTAAATACCTCGAGGTGAATGAAAATGAAAACACAACATACCAAAACTTATGGGACGCAGCAAAGGCAGTGCTAAGAGGGAAATTTATTGCCCTACATGCCTTTATCAGAAAAGAAGAAAAGGCAAAAATGCAGGAATTAACTGTCCACTTGGAAGAACTGGAAAAAGAACAGCAAACTAATCCCAAAGCAAGCAAAAGGAAAGAAATAACAAAGATTAGAGCAGAAATATATGAAATTGAAAATGTGGCATATTTCTCAGGGATTGGAGCCTAGTCATACTTAAAAATTGTCAATCATTTCTACCTTCTCTCCCTGTCTCTCATGTCTGTAGCCTAACTCACTGTTCTCCCTTCCCCCTCTCGTCAGTAACCTCCCGTCTCAGTAGCTTATCTCAAAACTACAAGCCTTCTTGTTATTCTGTCCTTGCCTCTAGCTATCTTCTGCTGCCCTTGCCTAGCAACTACCTTTTAGCTTGTGTAATTGGCTCTCCGAACCCCCTACCCTCTCCCCTACTCCTCCCTTTGTGCAACTGTATATAACCTCAGCTCCCTGTAGCCTCGGGGTCTTTAGCGCACTTGAGCCGCTTCGGTACCTAAGCTTGTCCCATGTAACAATAAAGACGCTTTGTACTGATTAATTGGCCTCTGGCTCAAGTCCTTTAGACCCCTCGCCACACTAGGCGAGCAGGCCCGGCTTACCACAGGTTATATCCCAGCGAGCTCGCCCCCCGAACCACCCGAAGTCTGGAGCCGAAACCGCCCGGCTGCGCAACCGGCTGAAGCTATCCCCGCAGAAAACATGAAAACAATAGAGAAAATCAATAAGACCAGAAGTTGGTTCTATGAGAAAATCAATACGATTGATGGGCCCTTAGCAAGATTGACAAAAAGAAGAAGAGAGAGGATGCAAATAAATAAGATCAGAAATGGAAGAGGAGACATAACTACTGACCTCACAGAAATAAAGGAGGTAATAACAGGATACTATGAACAACTTTACGCTAATAAATACAACAAGTTAGATGAAATGGACGGGTTCCTGGAAAGACATGAACAACCAACTTTGACTCAAGAAGAAATAGATGACCTCAACAAACCAATCACAAGTAAAGAGATTGAATTAGTCATTCAAAAGCTCCCTAAAAAGAAAAGTCCAGGACCAGACGGCTTCACATATGAATTCTATCAAACATTCCAGAAAGAATTAGTACCAACTCTCCTCAAACTCTTCAAAATAATTGAAGCGGAGGGAAAACTACCGAATTCATTCTATGAAGCCAACATCACCCTCATACCAAAACCAGGCAAAGATATTACAAAAAAAGAAAACTACAGACCAATCTCTCTAATGAACATAGATGCAAAAATCCTCAACAAAATTCTAGCAAATCGTATCCAAAAACACATTAAAAGAATTATACATCATGACCAAGTAGGATTCATCCCAGGTATGCAAGGATGGTTCAACATAAGAAAATCAATTAATGTAATACACCATATCAACAAATCAAAGCAGAAAAATCACATGATCATCTCAATTGATGCAGAGAAGGCATCTGACAAGATTCAACATCCTTTCCTGTTGAAAACACTTCCAAAGATAGGAATACAAGGGAACTTCCTTAAAATGATAGAGGGAATATATGAAAAACCCACAGCTAATATCATCCTCAATGGGGAAAAACTGAAAACTTTCCCCCTAAGATCAGGAACAAGACAAGGATGTCCACTATCAACACTATTATTCAACATCCTGTTGGAGGTTCTAGCCAGAGCAATTAGACAAGAAAAAGAAATACAAGGCATCAAAATTGGAAAGGAAGAAGTAAAACTATCACTGTTTGTAGACGATATGATACTATACGTAGAAAACACAGAAAAATCCACAACAAAATTACTAGAGCTAATACATGAGTACAGCAAAGTAGCAGGTTACAAGATCAACATTCAAAAATCTGTAGCTTTTCTATACACTAGTAATGAACAAGCTGAGGGGGAAATCAAGAAATGAATCCCATTTACAATCGCAACTAAAAGAATAAAATACCTAGGAATAAATTTAACCAAAGAGACAAAAAAACCTATATAAAGAAAACTACAAAAAACTACTAAAAGAAATCACAGAAGACCTAAATAGATGGAAGGGCATACCGTGTTCATGGATTGGAAGACTAAATATAATTAAGATGTCAATCCTACCTAAACTGATCTACAGATTCAATGCAATACCAATCAAAATCCCAACAACTTATTTTTCAGAATTAGAAAAACCAATAAGCAAATTTATCTGGAAGGGCAGGGTGCCCAGAGTTGCTAAAAACATCTTGAGGAAAAAAAATGAAGCTGGAGGTCTCAAGCTGCCGGACTTTAAGGCATATTATGAAGCCACAGTGGTCAAAACAGCATTGTATTGGCATAAAGATAGATATATCGACCAATGCAATCGAATAGAGTGCTCAGATATAGACCCTCTCATCTATGGACATTTGATCTTTGATAAGGCAGTCAAACCAACTCACCTGGGACAGAATAGTCTCTTCAATAAATGGTGCCTAGAGAACTGGATATCCATATGTAAAAGAATGAAAGAAGACCCATATCTCACACCTTATACAAAAGTTAACTCAAAATGGATCAAAGATCTAAACATTAGGTCTAAGACCATAAAACAGTTAGAGGAAAATGTAGGGAGATATCTTATGAATCTTACAACTGGAGGCGGTTTTATGGACCTTAAACCTAAAGCAAGAGCACTGAAGAAAGAAAGAAATAAATGGGAGCTCCTCAAAATTAAACACTTTTGTGCATCAAAGAACTTCATCAAGAAAGTAGAAAGACAGCCTACACAATGGGAGATAATATTTGGAAATGACATATCAGATAAAGGTCTAGCATCCAGAATTTATAAAGAGATTGTTCAACTCAACAACAAAAAGACAGCCAACCCAATTACAAAATGGGAAAAAGACTTGAACAGACACCTACCAGAAGAGGAAATACGGATGGTCAAGAGGCACATGAAGAGATGCTCAATGTTCCTGGCCATTAGAGAAATGCAAATCAAAACCACAATGAGATATCATCTCACACCCACCAGAATGGCCATTATCAACAAAACAGAAAATGACAAGTGCTGGAGAGGATGCGGAGAAAGAGGCACACTTATCCACTGTTGGTGGGAATGTCAAAGGGTGCAACCACTGTGGAAGGCAGTTTGGCAGTTCCTCAAAAAGCTGAATATAGAATTGCCATACGACCCAGCAATACCATTGCTAGGTATCTACTCAAAGGACTTAAGGGCAAAGACACAAACGGACATTTGCACACCAATGTTTATAGCAGTGTTATTTACAATTGCAAAGAGATGGAAACAGCCAAAATGTCCATCAACAGAAGAATGGCTAAACAAACTGTGGTATATACCTACAATGGAATATTATGCAGCTTTAAGACAAGATAAACTTATGAAGCATGTAATAACATGGATGGACCTAGAGAATATTATACTGAGTGAGTCCAGCCAAAAACTAAAGTACAAATACTGTATGGTCCCACTGATGTGAACGGACATTCGAGAATAAACTTGAAATATGTCATTTGTAACAGAGTCCAGCAGGAGTTAGAAACAGGGTAAGACAAGGGGTAACTGAAGCTGAAGGGATACAGACTGTGCAAAAGGACTAGATACAAAAACTCAAAAATGGACAGCACAATAATACCTAATTGTAAAGTAATCATGTTAAAACACTGAATGAAGCTGCATCTGAGCTTTAGGGTTTTTTTTTTTTTTTTTACTATTATTACTACTTTTATTTCATTTCTCTATATTAACATTTTATATCTTTTTCTGTTGTGTTGCTAGTTCCTCTAAACCGATGCAAATGTACTAAGAAACGATGATCATGCATCTATGTGATGATGTTAAGAATTACTGAGTGCTATGTAGAATGGTATGATTTCTAAATGTTGTGTTAATTTCTTTTTTTTTCCATTAATAAAAAAAATGATATGAAAAATAAACAATATGAATTGTGATAATGAACTATCAGAAATGAGGTGATGGAACTCAAAAAGAATTATAAATTAACGGAAAACAGCACTGTTGAAATGAAATCTAAACTGAAAGTCAAGCATGTATAAACAAAACAGAAAACACTTTCAGAGCAAATGGAGGCATCATAGAGAAAAACACGAAGACGGGGAGGAGGAGGAAAAGGATTTTTAGAGAAATTACTAAATCCAGATGTAGGGGAGGAAATACACAACTGAACATGGAAAATGTCGTATCAGATAGCAAGGAAGATATAACAAACTACAATGTCCAAGGAACTTGGGAACAAACTTAATTAGGAAAATTATGAGTATCAATAAGGATAAAAAGTTACATGGACTAAAACATCAAATATGTTTAAGAACACATGCTCAAAATGTTGCTTTAAAAAAACCTTACCTTCAGAAGATAAGGAACAAACTTATTATTTTGAACACAGATAAAGGGGAAGAAAATTAAATGGATAAATGACTGAATTAGAACCTTACTTATTCAGAGAATCTAGGCTTTAAGAATCAACTGCCGCTAATATCACCAAAGAGAGAGAGAGAAAAAGAGATTAAGAACCTCCTGACAGAAAAGCACACCACCACCTATAAAGTTGTCTGTCAGTAAATTAAAAGAAAAAAAAAACGTGAATTGATCTTATAATTTCAACTTATAATTTCAACTACCAATCTACCAAAGCAAATGGGCAAAAGAGGACAAAAGAACAACTGAAACTACATTTTTAAGGATGTAATCAGCAACATCTACACAATAGGAAATTTCATAGGTCAAGGATTGCAGTTTCTTCCACAAACAGATTTGAAGGGGGGAAAAAGAATATATGGAGGAAGAGCCTGAAGATAAAATGAAACTTAAAATACATATTACTAGAAAAATGAATGAAAATGTCCTAAAATTGACTATGGTGATGAATGCATAACTATATAATGGTACTGTGAGCCACTGTTTATATACTCTGAGTGGATTCTATGGTGTGTGAATTTATCTCAATAAAACCACTAAGAAAAATGTATTTTTAAAAAAGATAAAACAAATTGTTAGTGATGCAAAGTTGGGTGACATTATGGATGAATTGTGTCCCCTACAAGGACATGTTCAAATTCAAATCCTTGGAATTAACAGGTGATGGTGGAGTTATACAGAAAAGATAGGATTTAACAAATGAATATGAATGCTAAATCATTAAACTGATATCTCTTTATGTCACCAGTATCTTAGAGTAGCTAGAAGCAAAAACTTAAAATTGTGGAATTGTAACCCATGTCAATCTCTGAAATACGTTCTATAACTAATTGTGGTGACGTGCTTTGAAATTTATTGCTTTTTTTTGCATATATGTTATTTTTCACAAAAAGTTCAAGTGTGGTGATAAATAAATATTTAACTATTCTCACCTCCTATATTCTGGAGCAGCTAGAAGGAAATATCTGAGAGTATCGAATGGCACCTCATGACAAACTCAGGGATCTCTCCTGTAACTACTTGTTGCAGAGTGTTTTGAAAACTATTGCTTTTTCATTTCTTTGCTTTGTATATATGTTATACTATATAATAAAATGTTAAAAAAAAAAAAAAGATTCTTCTTCATATACACTAAGATGATTATAATCAAAAGCAGGTTAAGTATTGACAAGGATGTGGAGAAACTGGAACTCTCATACACTGCTGGTAGAAGTGTAAATGGTGCCACTACTCTGCAAAACAGACTCGCAGCCCCTCAAATGGTTAAATATAGTGTTACCATATAGACCCAGAAATTCCACTTCTAGGTACTTACCCAAGAGAAACTGAAAGATATGTCCACGTTAAAACTTACACACATTAACATGATGAAGGGCAAGTATGAAAAATCACAGCTAATAGTACCCAACAGTGAAAGGTTCCCTTTAAGATCAGGAACAAGACAAGCATGCCCACTGTCACCAGTCCTATTCAACATCAGGCTAGAAGGTCTAGTTATGACAATTACGCAAGAAAAAGAAATAAATGGTATCCAATAGGAAAGGAAGATATAAAGCTTTCACTTTATATGGTATGATCACGTATTTAGAAAGTCAAAAAAAAACTACAACAAAGCTACGAGGGCTAATAAACAAGTTCAGCAACGTAGTGGGATAAAAGATCAACACAAAAAATTGCAATGTTTCTATATACTAGCAATGAACAATCTCAGTAGGAAATCAAGAAAAAATTCAATTTACAATAGTATCGAAAACAATCAAATATCTAGGGATAAATTTAACCAAGGATATAAAGCACCTGTATTCAGAAAACAACATCGCTTCACTAAAAGAAATCAAAGAAGAGCTAAACAGTTGGAAGGATATTACATATTCGCAGATTGGAAGATTAAATATAGTTAAGATGTTAATTCTACCCAAACTGATTTACAGATTCAGTGCAATCCCAAACAAAATACAAATGAACTACTTTGAAGAAATGGAAAAGCCAATCATCAAATGTATCTGCAAGGGCAAGGGGGTCCTGTACAGCTAAAATCATCTTGATAAAGAAGAATGAAATTGGAGGGATCACATTGTCTGACTTTAAATTGCATTACAAAGCTACAGTGGTCAAAACAGCATGATATTAGCATACAGATGGACATATTCATCAATTTAACTAAATTGAGAGTACAGAAATAGGCCTACACATTTAAAATCAATTAATTTTCAACAAGTCTGCGAATCCACTCAGAAGAGTCTGTCTCACTTGTGGTGATGGCAGAACTAAATATCCACATCCAAAAGAATGATACAAAAATTTTGTACCTTATACAAAAATTAATTCAAAATGGATCAAAGACCTAAATAAAAGAGACAGGACCATAAAACTCCATGAAGAAAATATAGTAAAGCAGCTTTAAAATCTTGTGTTAGGCAGAGGTTTCTTGGGCTTGATATCCAAAGCACAAGCAACAAAAGAAAAAAAATAGATAAATGAGACTTTCTTAATATTGAATATTTTTGTGCAAAGAACTTTGTCAAAAAGGTAAAAATGCAGCCTACTCAATTAGAGAAAATATTTGAAAACCCACATCCAATTAGGGCTTACTATCCAAAATATACAAAGAAATACAACTCAGCAATAAAAAGATAAACAATCCAATAAAAAAAAAATGGGCAAAAGACTTGAATAGACATTTTTCCAAAGAAGAAATACAAATGGCTAAAAAGCACATGCAAAGACCCTCAATATCACTAGCTATTAGGGAAATACAAATCAAAACCAGAATGAAATACATATCATATCTATTAGAATGGCCACTATTAGGCAAACAGAAAACCACAAGATTTGAAGAGAACGTAAGAAGTACCACTTACTCACGGTTGGTGGGAATGTAAAAGGAAGACAGTTTGGTGGGTCCTCAGGAACTTAAGTACAGAATTTGCTTATGACCTGGCAATCCTCTACTAGGTATATGTACTCAAAAGTACTGAAAGCGGGGATACAAACAGACACTCGCACACCAATACTCATAGCAGCATTATTCACAACTGGCAAAAGATAGAAGCAACCCAAGTATCCATCAACTGATGAATGGATAAATAAAACAAGACTATATGCATACGAAAGAAAATTATTCAGCAATACAAAGCAATGAAGTACTGAAACATACTACAACATAGACGAACCTTGAAAAACATTATGCTACGTGAAAGAAGCTAGTCACAAAAGACTAGATATTCTATGATTCCATTTATATAAAATGTCCAGAATAGGCAATTTCATAAAGACAGGAAGTAGATTAGCAGTTGTCTAGGTTGGGGATGAGGTGTGATGGCTGAGGGATGCAGGGAGCTTTGAGGGGAGTGATAAAAATGTTCTAAATTTGAATGCACAACTCTCTAAATATACTAAAACCCATGGAATTATACACTTTAAAACAGTGACCTGTAAGGTGTGTGAATTGTATCTGAATAAAGCTGTCCCCCAGAAATGTCAACAGGCCATGTATTTGCTGTTTGCAATTTCCTGAGTCTGTATTATATTTTAAAATCAATTTTACTGAGAAAAATTCACATACCATGCAACCATCTGCATTATATTTTATAGCAAAAAACAAAAAAAGTTCAGGAGGAAGGGAGGGAAGGAGAAAAAAGGAGAGGCCAAAAAAAAAGGGCCAGTAGGAATTTTCTAACCAATTTTCTCACTGCAAAGTAGGTTATCATCCAATGCACCTACTATATCCCAGAGGCTGGGTAAAACAGATGAAGGTCTACCTTCGTAAAGCCACACCAATAAATATATGGTTAAGATTCTGGTTATTGCTATGAAGGCAAAATACAGGGGGTGGGGTGTAAGAGAAAATAACAATAAGAACCTTATTTAGATTGAGAGATCAGAGAAGGATTCTGAGGATATGATTGAGCTAACACCTCAAGATGGGAAGAAATTAAGTCATGGGAACAGATAAAGGAAGACCATTCTCAAAAGAGAAAATAGCATTTACAAAGAAAAGAATATGGCAGGATTAAGGAGCCAAAAGAAGACTTATGTAACTACAACAGAAGGAGTTAGTGCTGTGATGGGTCTGAAGAGAGAGGCATGGGCCAGATTATAAAATGCCTGTTAGACTATGTTAACAATTTTAGTTGTTGTTCATCTTCCAGTCAATGAAAAGCCACTGAAGATTTAAAAAATGAAAATGAGCTTATCTGGTTCACATTTCTTTTAAATTACTGGGATGGAAAGGGAACTAGTTGTTTCTATTAAAGGGGGACAGATGAAAAATTATCATAAGGTAGTGATATCCACAGAAAGAGAAGTGGAGAGACACCAGGTATGTTCTGAAGGCAAAAGGTGTTAGACAAAATTGGTGATCGGGGCAGAGACATATCTGGGATATTTTCATTTCTCTGGCTTGAGCAACTGGTGGAATTACTGAGGTAATCCATCTGAGAGAGAGAATGAGGTTAGACACAGAAAGAAGACACAAATCAGAGTTTTGTTTTGGAAATGTTAGGTTTGAAATTGCTGTTAAAGTAAATACCATACAATGGGTTGACTTAAAACAATGGGAATTTATTGGCTCAGATTTTGTGGTTAGGAAAAGTCCAAATTCAAGGTATTATCAAAGTGATGCTTTCTTCCAGAAGACTGACATTCTTCTGGCTGCTGATGAATCTTGGCCCTCAGCTTTTCTGTCAAACAGCAATGCACATGGTGGCCTTTCCTGGCCTCTCCCTTTTCTTCAAATTCCACTGATTTCCACCCTGCGGTTAATTCAGGCTGAAAGACCCATCCTGATCCAGCTGGGCCACACCTTAACTGAAGTAACCTTATCAATGGGTTCACACTCACAGGAATGGGTTAAGATTAAGAACAAGTTTTTCTGGGGTACATAGCTCCAAACCACCACAATATTCTACTAGAGCTGTCAAGTAAGCAACTGGATATGTAAGTCAAAATTGTAGAAAGGTCTGGGCAAATATGACAGTTTAGGAACTGCTGGCATCTAAAAGGTATTAAAAACCTGAAAATGGAGGAAAATAATATTTCATATATTAAGGAGTTGAATATGCTTATAGCATTCTAAAGCCACAGAAAACATTTTAATTTGTTTGTCCACTCCCTTTCCTAGTAACACCTGGAGTAGATTTTTAAATTTGCTTTTAAAGATAAAAAAATTAGATTTTCTTATACGTTATCAAGGTAGATAAATTGTATCTCTATGTCATCAAGAATAACTGGGAACATACTACATTCAAAGACTTAAAAAAATGAAAGCTGTAATAACAAATTTTTTACAGAACAGAAATTTTACAACTACATCTCTTAAACAGAACATATTTAGAGGAACACCACTTGTTTCCTTAAATACGCTATAACTTTCCATCACTGATCTTGTGCAGCTATTCTGATTATAAATGCGTGATAAGGAAAACCATTTACTGAATAAAGTATTTGAGTGTAAATATATATATACACACTTATAGAAATAGGAAATAGATTAATCAACTTGTTTTATATCTACCTACCTATCTACTGAGTTATATCAAGTTTCCTCTCACAAGGGTCCACATGAGAATATGGTAACAACACAGTATCATTAAAAATATCATAGACACTAGAGTCAGATAGTCCTATGTCTAAACCTCAGCTGATACTTGTTACAAGATCTTTAATTTTTCTAATCAGCTTCTAATCTACAAAGTTGGCATAATACTATACCTTATAGGATTATTGTGACGATTAAATTAAATAATTAAAATATAAAAGTATAGTATCTGGCCTAGATTACTACTAAACTGGCAATATTATAAAACTTTAATTGGTAAGGCAATAAACGATCTCTTATTAGAAAAAAATGCACAACATGAACATAAAGGAATTCACATAATGAAATATCACTTAATAGAAAAAAATGACTTTACTATCTGCTTCAGAGTTTTAAGTACACTGAAGGTGGTAGAGCTAAGTCAATTATTTGGTAGGGTAGCATCATTAGGTGTGTACCATGGGACAGGGGAAGAGATGGTTTATGAAGAGCTTTTGTGCAGTAGACCCTGAACACAACTGTCTTCTACTAGCAATCCATTTATGGCCCTTTTAATGGACTTTGTATTAGCAGATCAAAGATGTCCCTCTGTCTCAAATTCCTTCACAAAACTTTTCAGAAGTAGTTTTCATTTATGTCATCAATACTTTTGTGTTATGTTATAGCATCAAAATACCACCAAAAGTAATCATGTGAATATAATTTTAACTTTCAGTTCTACTTCTCCTGTCCCCCACCCACTGCTGGCAACCTGTAGTCTAATTTCTGACTATGATCTTGCATATCCTCTGACAGATAATGTTCTTTCTAATTACTATGCAGCTTAAATTTAATACCCTAAATCTATAACAACTTCATTTGCTTCGATACTAAATCAACTTCAACAGCTTATACAAACTATGTTACTATACTTCTCCATCCCCCACCTTTATATAATTCTTGTCACAGATTACATACTTATATATTACAAGTCCAGAACCACTGATTAACCATTGCTCTTCAGGCATTTGCCTTTAGATTCCATAGGAAGTAAAAATTACAATTTCAAACCTAAAATACAATAGCACTTGCACTTACATTTACCCACATCACTTACCTGTAAACAATCTTTTTTAAAAGTCCGAACAAACATTTAAGAATTCTGGTACAATGTGCCCAAAGGAGCAAAACACAAGAAAATTAGTTGCTCCTCTCTCACTCCTTTTATCCAATCACAGAGGATACTGACAAGAATGAGAAATAGCTGACTTCCACAAAAAAGCACAACCAATAAGCAAGAGTCAAGGTGACACACAAGTTTGTATTCCCATAAGCTAACTGAGAATAAAGAGACTTTTTAATACTGATTGAACAAAGCTACATTTGCTTATTAGTATACCAAATCAACTAACTATATTTTATATTATTATATCATATAACAGATATCATTATCATATATTCACATATATATTCTATACACTGTATTATACTATGGAATAGGTAATAGATCATATAAACTGCACTGTTTAATAACTGCTTCTCTATCTCTCCCACTATTTTGCAGACCCCTTGCGGAGCTGCACTGCATTTTACTGATCAGTTTACCCTCAGCCCTACCAACAGGTCTGGCTCAGAGTTGCACTAGCTGACTGACTGAAGAATATAAAAATGCTGAGATCGCACATTCTTCCCCAACTATAATAAATAGAATGAGAAAACAGTGAACCCTTTAAACGTATTTAAAAGAGAAAGGTTTTCTTCAGATATTATTCATGAGAATGGGAAACGGATCCTGGGAAAAAGGCAAACTCATGTTCTTATGTACTAACATGGTTAACAGGAAGACCAAAAGAGGCAATGTGGTAAATCAGAAAGAACACATTGCATGGCGGTATTTCATGAATTCTTCAAGTGCAAAATGAAGACAACTGGGACTCCCGGAGAAGATGGCGGCTTAGTAAGATGCGCGGATCTTAATTTCTCCTCCAGAACAGCTACTAGGGGAGTAGAAACGATACAGAACAGCTCCCAAAGCCACGACAGAGATGAAAAAGACAGCGTACCCCATCCTGGAACGGCTGGCTGGCTGAGAGAACGCGCTCTGGTGAGATCGCTGAGGGGCGTGGAATTCACCGGGCGGGACGGCAAGCGGCCGGAGTCACTCCCTTCCCCCTTCCCGGGCCGGCTGGGAGAATTGGACAGGCGGTACCCTTAAACCGCGGCGGCTGGCGCCCACACCATGCACAGCCCCCCGGACCAACTGAGAGAATTGGATCGGAAATCCCCAGGTCGCGGAGAATGGCGACGGGGGGGGGGGGCCTTCCAAACCCGTGACTCCCCGGGAACGTGCACTCTCCCGGGCGGGCCGCTGCGGCTGGAGCCCTCCCGCCACCGGGCAGACTAGGAAATTCGGATAGGCGCTTTCCCGGGCTGCGGCGGCCAGCGATCCTCCCCGCGTTTGGACCCCGGGCCGTTTGGCACTCTTCCAAGCCGCTTCGGCTAGCGAACCTCCCGGACAGCGAGAGTTTTCCAAAGTTAAAGGACCCACAGCACCTTTTACTGGTGGGACCCGCAGACAAACGTGTGCCACAAGCGCTACCTACTGGGCAGGATAAGAAAAACAGAACCCAGAGATTTCACAGAAAAATCTTACAACCTTGTTGGGTTCGACACCCAGGGAAATCTGACTAAATGCCCAGACGCCAGCAGCAGAAGATAACTGTCCACGCTCAGAAGCTTGAGAATATGGCCCAGTCAAAGGAACAAACCAATAGTTCAAATGAGATACAAGAGCTGAGACAACTAATGCTGAATATACGAACAGAAATGGAAAACCTCTTCAAAAATGAAATCGATAAATTGAGGGAGGACATGAAGAGGACATGGGCTGAACATAAAGAAGAAATAGAAAAACTGAAAAAACAAATCACAGAACTTATGGAAGTGAAGGATAAAGTAGAAAAGATGGAAAAAACAATGGATACCTACAATGATAGATTTAAAGAGACAGAAGATAGAATTAGTGATTTGGAGGACGGAACACCTGAATTCCAAAAAGAAACAGAAACTATCGGGAAAAGAATGGAAAAATTTGAACAGGGTATCAGGGAACTCAAGGACAATATAAAGCGCACAAATATACGTGTTGTGGGTGTCCCAGAAGGAGAAGAGAAGGGAAAAGGAGGAGAAAAACTAATGGAAGAAATTATCACTGAAAATTTCCCAACTCTTATGAAAGACCTAAAATTACAGATCCAAGAAGTGCAGCGCACCCCAAAGATATTAGACCCAAATAGGCGTTCTCCAAGACACTTACTAGTTAGAATGTCAGAGGTCAAAGAGAAAGAGAGGATCTTGAAAGCAGCAAGAGAAAAACAATCCATCACATACAAGGGAAACCCAATAAGATTATGTGTAGATTTCTCAGCAGAAACCATGGAAGCTAGAAGACAGTGGGATGATATATTTAAATTACTAAAAGAGAAAAAGTGCCAACCAAGACTCCTATATCCAGCAAAATTATCCTTCAAAAATGAGGGAGAAATTAAAACATTCTCAGACAAAAAGTCACTGAGAGAGTTTGTGACCAAGAGACCAGCTCTGCAAGAAATACTAAAGGGAGCACTAGAGTCAGATACGAAAAGACAGAAGAGAGAGGTATGGAGTAAAGTGTAGAAAGAAGGAAAATAAGATATGATATATATAATACAAAAGGCAAAATGTTACAGGAAAATATTATCCAAACAGTAATAACATTAAATGTCAATGGACTGAATTCCCCAATCAAAAGACATAGATTGGCAGAATGGATTAAAAAACAGGATCCTTCTACATGCTGTCTACAGGAAACACATCTTAGACCCAAAGATAAACATAGGTTGAAAGTGAAAGGTTGGGAAAAGATTCATGCAAATAACAACCAGAAAAGAGCAGGAGTGGCTACACTAATATCCAACAAATTAGACTTCAAATGTAAAGAAGTTAAGAGAGACAAAGAAGGACACTATATACTAATAAAAGGAAAAATTAAACAAGAAGACATAACAATCATAAATATCTACGCACCGAACCAGAATGCCCCAAAATACGTGAGGAATACACTGCAAACACTGAAAAGGGAAATAGACTCATATACCATAATAGTTGGAGACTTCAATTCACCACTCTCATCAATGGACAGAACATCTAGACAGAGGATCAATAAAGAAATAGAGAATCTGAATATTACTATAAATGAGCTAGACTTAACAGACATTTATACACCTTTTTCTCAAGTGCTCATGGATCATTCTCAAAGATAGACCATATGCTGGGTCACAAAGCAAGTCTTAACAAATTTAAAAAGATTGAAATCATACACAACACTTTCTCGGATCATAAAGGAATGAAGTTGGAAATCAATAATAGGCAGAGTGCCAGAAAATTCACAAATACGTGGAGGCTCAACAATACATTCCTAAACAACAAGTGGGTCAAAGAAGAAATTGCTAGAGAAATTAGCAAATACCTCGAGGCGAATGAAAATGAAAACACAACATATCAAAACTTATGGGACGCAGCAAAGGCAGTGCTAAGAGGGAAATTTATTGCCCTAAATGCCTATATCAGAAAAGAAGAAAAGGCAAAAATTCAGGAATTATCTATCCATTTGGAAGAACTGGAGAAAGAACAGCAAACTAATCCCAAAGCAAGCAAAAGGAAAGAAATAACAAAGATTAGAGCACAAATAAATGAAATTGAAAACATGAAAACAATAGAGAAAATCAATAAGGCCAGAAGTTGGTTCTATGAGAAAATCAATAAAATTGATGGGCCCTTAGCAAGATTGACAAAAAGAAGAAGAGAGAGGATGCAAATAAATAGGATCAGAAATGGAAGAGGAGACATAACTACTGACCTCACAGAAATAAAGGAGGTAATAACAGGATACTATGAACAACTTTACGCTAATAAATACAACAATTTAGAGGAAATGGATGGGTTCCTGGAAAGACATGAACAACCAACTTTGACTCAAGAAGACATAGATGACCTCAACAAACCAATCACAAGTAAAGAAATTGAATCAGTCATTCAAAAGCTTCCTAAAAAGAAAAGTCCAGGACCAGACGGCTTCATATGTGAATTCTATGAAGACAACTCCATGAAATGACTAAAGAAAATGCCAAATGGAAAACTGTGTGTGCACACATGTATGTGTGTATGAGATTAAAAATGAAAGTGAATATAAGAAGCAGTGTTACTATTCCATTCTACAGATAGAATGGCAAACAAATCCAGGGCTCATGATTTACCTTAAGTCAAAACACATAGCTGATTAGTAGGACTTAAAATAAATTAAATGCAAATACAGAAGGCAGTGTTTTAGTTTGTAAGCAGCCAGAATGAAATATACCAGGACAGAACGGCTTTATAAACAGAATTTATTAAGTTGCATGTTGACAGTTCTAAGGCTGTGAAAATGTCCAAATTAAGGCATCCAGAAAAAGATACCTTAACTCTAAAGAAAGGACCTATGAGTCCATAACACTCTACCAGTTGGAAAGGCACATAGTGATGTCTAAATTCTTTCTGTCCTGGCTTCACGTTTCATACGGATTCCCCGAGGGTGTTTTCCTCTTGCATCTCCATGGGCTGTCTTGGCTCTGTTGGTTTAAATGCTTTTTCCAAAATGTTTCCCTCTTAAAGGATTCCAATAAGCAAACCCACCTTGAAAGGGTGGAGATACATCTCCATGGAAACTATCAAATCAAAAGTTAACACCCACAACGGGGGAGGTCACATCTCCATGGAAACAATAAAAAACATCCCATCCATGGGTGCATAGTTGTTCAGTGGTAGAATGCTTGCTGCCATGCGGAAGAACCAGGTTCAACTCCTGGCCCATACATACAAAAACGAAACGACACAAAAGAGATCCCACCCAACGATATTGAATAAGGATTAAAGAATTGGCTTTTCCTTAATAGATGCAAGCCAGCACATACAGAAACCATGGTTCTTGAGGCCACGGGATCAACATGGCTCAACTCATTTCCTGTTGGGGCATCAATAATCTCAAAGATCAAAGGAAGAATTCTTTATAATTTTATAATTCTTTATAAATTTAGAATATTCAAACAAAAAAAGGAATACACTATGGACAAGTTAACAAAATTCACAGTAACTTGAAAATGACAGAATTTTCAAAGACATGTAAAGCTTACAGTGGACTTCCTTGGATGGACTGGGTTCATTCTTCAAATTTTTTTTTAAAAAGTGAGTTTTTTGTTATTGAGATAAAATTGATAGATAGCAAAGTACACAAATCTCAAGCTTAGAAATCCTTGAGTTTTTGCTAACTACTACTCACATAGTGTATAATTATCAGTCCCTAGAGAACAGCCAAGGTTTATTCAACTTTGCCCTTAGGAGTACACTAGTGAAAATGTTTGAAAAGCACAGCGAAGTCAATTTACACTACCTGTTCTTGTCCCTGGCGACTGCCAAACTTGACACTTAACATTCTCAAAAACCCCAGTGTCTTTGGTACCTACAAAAGAAACATATACCACAGAAAGAAAAGATTAATACAGTGGCGACTCAGTGCATAAAAGCCTTTTATCATGTAATGAAACCTAAGGCAAAACTACTATTTTTTTTTTTTAATGGCTAAGAAAAACACCAATAGCTGTCCGGTATAATTTGGTAAAATTGTGCTTTGTTTAAAAAGAAAATCACCAAAGGGTAAAATCTTACAACAAGCAAATGATTTCTTAAATACATAAGTAACAACTCTAGCACAATGCAAATTAGAATCCATTAAAAGCTCTCAAGGAGTCTGCCCCAGGTTACAATTTTATCTTAATAACACAACAAAAAGGGTCAAAACTCTAAAAAGAAATTTCATTCAAGGACTGATCCCAAGCTTGAGGGGCCAAAAAAAAAAAAAAAAATCATCATTTAGAAACCAGTAATCGAAATAAATATAATAGAAAATTGCTTTATACCCTGTCTTTAGGTTTAAAACTACACTAACAAAAGTGAAAGGGGAGAAAGAAGCAAAGCCTATTTATAATTATGCATAAAAGTCCTCCCAGAGAACTTATTTTGTTGCTCAGATGTGGTCCCTCTCTTTAACCCAACTCTGAAGTTGAACTCATGGCCCTCCCCATTACCTAGGACATGACCCCCAGGGTGTAAATCTCCCTGGAAACATGGGGCAGGACTTCCAGGTTGAGCCAGGAACCGACATAATGGGACTGATAAAGCTTTCTTCACCAAAACAGGAAAAAAAGAGAGAGGCCACATTTGAACAACAACAGACATTCTCTGAGGGTGACTCTTAGGCATAATTTTGAGTAAGCTTAGCCTAGCCTCTGCAGGAATAAGCTTCACAGGGGAAAACCCCAAGATCAAGGGCTCGGGTTATTGATTTGGTTGTCCCCACTACCTGAGAGAATATGAGAAATTCTCCAAATGGGGAAATTTAATACTTCCTCCTTTCTCCACAGTCCCCAAAGAGGACTTCACAAATATTTTTTTTTTTTTACACTGCCAAAATTACTCTGGGATATATTAAGACATCACCCAAACCAGGACAAACCAACAATTTCTCATACCCTTGTCAAGATTCTACGTACTTATGGTGTTCAAACAAACTGATCATACAAGTTAAATTAGGTAAAGCACTACCCAAAACATAAATTTTTCACCAAATAAATATCTCTCACTAAGATCTCACAAAGAAATTGAAGTTTAAAAATACAGATGATATCATCTTTTCCCCTATATCCTGACTGATGCCAGTCCTATTCAGACCCACTTCAACCATATGTCTAGTCAAAGTCTGATCCCTTTCTCAACTTTTTAAGCAGCTCCTGTATGAGGTACTCCTGACTTTCATAGCTTGTATCATCAGTTTATCTGAAAACCCTAAATACACGGAATCTTGCAAAGTGAGTGAGATCTTGTTGGCTTGCCCAGGTTAATGCGATGCTCAGATGTGGCCTCTCTCTCTAAGCCAAATCAGCAGATGAACTCTCTTCCCTCCCTCCTACATGAAACATGACTCCCATGAGTGTAAATCTCCCTGGAAATGTGGGAAAGAATTCCTAGGATAAGCCGGGACATGGGATCAAAAGACTGAGAAGGAATTCTTGACCGAAAGGGGTAAAAGAGCAACCAGACAAAGTAAATTTCAGTGGCTGAGCTATTTCAAACAGAAATGAGAGGTTATCCTGGACATTATTTCATGGATTACATAGCTATCCTTATTTAGGTTATGGCATATGGGAGTAGACGGAGGAAACTAACTGAAAACTGTTGAGCTGTGTTCCAGCAGCCTTGATTCTTAAGGACAATTGTGTAATGTTAAACTTTTACAATGGGATTTGTGATTGTGTAAACCTTGTATATGATGCTCTTTTATATATCATCATTTAGACAGATGAGCAGAAAATAATGCATAAAATAAATAAATAATAGAGGCGATAAGGGGTAAAATAAATTGGGCAGATTTAGATACTAGCGGTCAATGAGAGGGAGGGGCAAAGCATATGGGACACCTGAGGTTTTTTTTTTCTTTTTATTTCTTTTCCTAGAGTGATGCAAATGTCCTAAAAAATCATCACGGTAATGAAAACACAACTGTGTGATGATATTGTGACCAACTGATCGTAAGCATGTATGGACTGTACATATGTGAAGATATGTCAATAAAAATATTAAAAGAAAAAAATCAACTGCACATTAAAAAAATGAAATTGAGGAGTTGAAGGAAATAAAAAAGAAATTGCAGAACTTATAGGAATGAAAGATACAAGAGATGAAAAACACAACAGAAACCTGTAACAATAGATTTGAAGAGGGAGAAGTAGGGATTAGTGAACGAGAGGACCAGACATCTGAAATCTGATGCACGAAAGAAAATATAGAGAAAAGGACTGAAAAATATAAGCAGCGTTTCAGGGAACTGAATGACAAAAAGAAGCACACAAATAAACATATGATGGGTGTCCCAGAAGGAGAACAGAAAAGAAAAGGAGAAAGACAAATGGAGGAAATAATCACGGAAAATCTCCCATCTCTTATGAAAGACATAAAATTACATATCCAAGAAGTGCAGTATGCCCCAAACAGATTAGATCTAAATAAACATACTCCAAGACACTTAATACTTCAGACTGTCAAATGTCAAAGACAAAGAGATAATTCTGAAAAGAGCAAGATAAAAGCAATCCATCATATACAAAGGAAGCTCAATAATACAATGTGTAGATTTCTCAGCAGAAACCATGGAAGCAAGAAGGCAGTGGTATAATATACTTAAGATACTGAAAGAGAAAAACTGCCAACCTAGAATTCTAAACCTAGCAAAACTATCCTTCAAAAGCAAGGGGGATGGCTGGTGACCCAGGCTTGATTCCCAGTGCCTGCCCATGCGAAAAAGGAAAAAAAAAAAAGAAGGGGGAGATTAAAATATTTTCAGACACATAATCAATGAGAAAATTTGTGACTAAGAGACTGGTTCTACAAGAAACACTAAAGGGAGCACTACAGGCAAATAGGAAAAGGCAGAAGAGACAGATCTGGAAAATAGTGTAGAAATGAAGAATATTAGTGAAGGGGAAAAAGGGACAAAAATTAGGTATGACATATAAAAGACAAAATGGTATAAGAAAGTGCTGCCTTTACAGTAATAACTTTAAATGTTAATGGATTAAACTGGCAAATCAAAAGATATACACTGGTAGAATGGATTAAAAAACAGGTTCCATCAACATGCTGTCTACAGGACACTACATTTAGACCCAAGGACAAAAGTCAGTGGAAAGTGAAAAGTTAGGAAAAGAAATATCATCCAAACAACAAACAGAAAAGAGCAGGGGTAGCTATACTAATATCTGACAAATAAGACTTCAAATGGAAACAATTGAAAGAGACAAAGAAGGACACTATCTATTAATAAAAGGAACAGTTCAACAAGAAGACATATAAATATTTATGCACCAAGCCCGAGTGCTCCAAAATACGTGACACAAACACAAACAGCACTGAAAGGAGAAGTAAGCACCTCTACAAGAACAGTTGGAAGAGTCAATTTCTCTCCCTCATCAATGGACACATTTAGAAAGAGGATCAAAAAATAGAGATTTTGAATAATGCAATAAATAAACTAAACTTAACAGACATTTACAGAACATTACACCCACAATACCAGAATACACATTTTTCTTAAGTGTTCACAGCTCATTCTCAGCAACAGACCATATGCTGGATCACAAAGCAAGTCTTAATAAATTTTAAAATGATTGAAATTATACAAAACACTTTCTCAGATCATAATGGAATGAAGCTGAAAATCAGTAACAGGCAAGGGGACAGAAAATTCACAAATATATGGAGGTAAAAAACATGCTCTTTAACAACCAGTGGCTCAAGGAAGAAATGACAAGAGAAATCACTAAATAACTCGAGAAAAATGAAAACGAAAACACAACAAATCAGAACTTATAGGATGCAGCAAACACAATGCTGAGAGGGAAATTTATTACATCAAGTGTCTATATTAAAAAAAGAAAAAAGAGCAAAAAATGGAGGCATTAACTGCTCACTTGGAAGAACTAGAAAAAGAACAGCAAACTAACCCCAAAGCAAATAAGACGGAAAGAAATTACAAAGATCAGAACAGAATTATATGAAATTGAGAACATGAAAACAATTGAGAAAATTAACAAAACTGGAAGTTGGTTCTTTGAGAAAAATCGGTAAAATTGATAGACCCTTCACTAGGCTGACAAGAAAGAAAAGAGACAGGGGATATAAATAAATAAAATCAGAAATGGAAGACAGAAATGGAAGAGGGGACATAACACTGACCCCGCAGATATAAAGGAGGTAATGAGAGGATACTATGAACAACTATATGTTAATAAACTACACAATGAAGATGAAATGGACAACTTCCTAGAAAGGCATGAACAACCAACAATGACTTAAAAAAGGACGTCCTCAACAAACCAATCACAACTAAAGAGACCAACTCAGTCATCAAGAAGCTCCCAAAAAATAAAAGTTCAGGACCATATAGCTCCACATTTGAATTCTACCAAGCATTAAAGAAATAGTTACTACCCAACCCTGCTGAAACTATTGAAAAAAACTGAAGAGGAGAGAAAAGTACCTAATTTATTCTATGGCCAACATTACCCTAATCACAAAGCAAGACAAACATACTACAAGAAAAGAAAATTACAGATCAATCTCTTTAATGAATATAGATGCAAATATCCTCAACAAAATATGTGCAAATTGAATCCAGCAGCACATAAAAAGAATCATATACTATGACCAACTGAGATTTATTCCAGGTATGCAAGGCTGGTTCAACATAAGAAAATCAATTAACATACTACACCATATCAATAATTCAAAATGGAAAAAACCACATGATCATCTCGATTGATGGAGTAAAGGCATCTGACAAAATTGAACAATCTTTCCTGAAGAAAACATTTCAAAGGATAGCAACAGAAGGGAACTTCCTCACATGACAAAAGGAGTATAATAACCCACAGCTACATCATCCTCAATGGGGAAAGACAGAAAGCTTTCCTGCCAAGATCAGCAACAAGACAAACCTGCCCACTGTCACCTTTACTATTCAACATTGTGCTGGAAGTTCTAGTCAGAGGAATTAGACACGTAAAAGAAATAAAACACTCACTGATTTCAGAGGACATGATATTATAGGTTGAAAATCCCAAAAAAATCTACAGCAAAGCTACTAGAACTGATAAATGAGTACAGCAAAGTGGCATGATACAAGATCAACACCCAAAAATCAGTACTGGTTCTATACACAAGTGATGAGCAATCTAAAGAATAAATTTTTAAAAAAATACCATTTACAATATCAACTAAAAGAATCAAATTCTTAGGAGTAAATTCATCTAAGGATACAAAAGACTCATCAATAGAAAAATACAGAAATTGCTAAAAGAAATTATGGAAGACCTAAATAAATGGAATGGCATACCATGTTCATAGATTGGAAGACTAAATATAATTAAGATATAATACTACCCAAATTTGATTTATAGATTAATGCAATACCAATTAAAATCCTAACAACTTGCTTTGCAAAAATAGGAAAACCAATAACTAAATTTATTTAGAAGATCACTAAAAAATATCTTGAAAAAGAAAAATTAAGTGGGAAGGTTCACATTATCTGACTTAGATGCATATTTCAAAACTACAGTGATCAAACCACCATGGTACTGGCATGAAGATGGATATACTGATCAATGGAATCGAATCGAGTGCTCAGAAACTGACCCTCTCATCTATGGGCAGATGATCTTTGGTAAGGCAGTCAACCAAACCCTCCTGGGACAGAGCAGCTTCTTCAATAAATGGTGTTTGGAGAACTGGATATTCATGTGCAAAAGAATGAAAGAGGATCCATATTGTATAAACTATACAAAAATTAACTCAAAATGGATCAAAGAACTAAACATTAGAGTTAAGACCATAAAACAGTTAGAAGAAAATGTAGGAAAATATCTCAGAAAATCATATAATAGGAGGTGGCTTCCTAACCCTTACACCCAAAGCATGCATGCAGAAAAGACATAGATAAATGGGATCTCCTCAAAATCGAACACTTTAGTGCATCAAAGAACTTTGTCAGTAAAGTAAAAAAGCAACCTATGCAATGGGAGACAATATTTGGAAATGACATTTTGGACAATGTCTCAGTACCCAGAATACATAAAGAGATTCTTCAACTCAAAAACAAAAACAAAAATAACCCAATTTAACGAGGGGCATAAAACATGGAAACTTCTCAGAAAAGGAAATTAAAATGGCTAAAAGGCTCATTAAAAAGATGTTCAACAACATAAGCACATGGAACCTTGGGTAGGACATGAAATTTTGTTGGTTTGTCCAGAGTGATGCCCCAGTGGATCCCAGAGTGATTTGAACAGTGAATAAAAAAGTATTTGCAAAGTCCCCTTCAGGGAATGGTGAGAATGGGGGAAAATTCAACCTCCCCAAGTTGAATTCTTAATATTTTCACAAGCAGTGTGGACAACCAAAGCTATAGGCTGAGCCCCCAGTCTTGGGGTTGGTTCATATGAAACTTAACCCCACAAAGGACAGGTCAAACCTACTTAAAATTAGCCCTAAAAGTCATCCCCAGGAGAACCTCTTTTGTTGCTCAGATGTGGCCTCTCTCTCCGGCTGGCACAACAAGCAAACTCACCATCCTCGCCCTGTCTAAGTGGGACATGACTCCCAGGGGTGTGGACCTTCCTGGAAACGTGGGACAGAAATCCTAGAATGAGCTGAGACTCGGCATCAAGGGATTGAGAAAAACTCTAGAATGAGCTGAGACCCAGTATCAAGGGATTGAGAGGATCCTCTCGACCAAAAGGGGGAAGAGTGGAATGAGACGGAGTGTCACTGGCTGAGAGATTTCAAACAGAGTTGAGAGGTTATCCTGGAGGTTATTCTTATACATTAAGTAGATATCACCTTGTTATCCAAGATGTAATGAAAAGGCTGGAGGGAACTGCCTGAAAATGTGGAGCTGTGTTCCGGTAGCCATGTTTCTTGATGATAACTGTATGGTGATATAGCTTCCATGGTGTGACTGTGTGATTGTGAGAACCTTGTGTCTGGTGCTCCTTTTGTCTACCTTGTCAACGGACGAGTGGAACACATGGAGTGAGAATGGATAATGGGGAAACAAACGTTAAAATAGATTTGGTTTGGGAGGCTGGTGATCAATGAAGGGGGGGTTAAGGGGTATGGTACGTATAATTTTTTTCTTTTTTTTCTGTTTTCGTTTTATTTTTCTGTTGTCTTTTTATTTCTTTTTCTGAACTGATGCAAATGAGGTGCTCGTGGTGGGTATGCAACTGTGTGATGATACTGTAGACTGCTGATTGTGTATGTAGAACAGAGTGGGCAGATGTTAAGAATGCTTGCATTTCTTTCTTGTAATTTTTTTTAATTAATAAAAAATAAAAAAATACTATTGGCATCTTGAAGATGAAAAAAAAAAGATGTTCAACTTCACTGGCAAATCAAAACCACAATTTAGGAATGCTTAGAGCAGATAATGATGGTGATTAAATGTACCAATTTAAAAAAAAAACATTTTTGCATGAGGGAGAACAAATTAAGGTCAATATTGCAGGGTGTTAAAAATAGATGAGATATGGGGTGCTGCAACACTGGTTTGGTGGCAGAATTCCTGCCCACCATGCCAGAGACCCAGGTTTGATTCCTAGTGCCTGCCCATGCAAAAAAAAAAAAAAAAGTTGATGGGATATGGGAAAAATTACAATCAACGCAAGCTAGGTTCTACAGTCAAATATAACACTGTAATATGCTTCCACTAAATGTAACAAAGGTATTACGCCAAAATTAAATATCAATAGGTAGGGGAAGGGGGAAGGGGTATGAATTCTTTGTGGAAGAAAAGGAAATCTCTTCAGCTAAATGATAGTGGCAAAGGCAAGTCTATACACTGAACTTGGATTGTATGATGTGTGAATAAAACTGTTTCAAAATGAACAAAGATGCTGGGGCTGTACTGGTGAGGGTAGCATATTAAAGGAATGTGGCTTGGCTTCCTTCCTGGTCCTCACTTCCCAGTCTGGCACTTCTGAGGGCTCTGGGCTTCCACATTAAGCTGTTTGCACCAACCGGACAGTCTCCAGTTCTCTGCTTCTCAGTTCTACAGCTTTTGCAACCAGGGCTGCAGGTACAGATGACTCTCCCAGGTCACTTACACTCTGGAGTAGTCATCTCAGTTGCCCTTTCATCCCTTCTCTAGCTTGTTCCTAGGAGCAGGGTTGAACTTGATCTATCCTATTTCACCTTCTTCCCGGAACTCATCCCATACCCCATGCACCTGAACTCCATCACTCACCCCCATTACCTGCTCTCCAAGCACCCATGCCACACCAACACCTAGCACTTGAACCCACCTTACAACCCCATCCAAAGCACAGTCCAACCCACTAGTCCTGCACAAGTGAAGTCTCACATCACCCATCCTGAGCCCTACTTCCCACTCACTGTCCCTGCAAGCAATGGCCAGCACTTAAAGGCTGTGGGCTCTTACCTTCATACTGAGACTACACCCACCACCAACCCACACATTCTCACAGCCCCACCCCAAATCCCGGAGATCTGAGCACTAATATTTCAGTTTAAGGCACTCCCAGATCTGTGCATGCACACAGCCCCCAGTCACGCCACGCAGCTCTGGGGAGGGCACTGACCCGCCCAGCTGGGCCAGCCACATCCACCTGCAACACATTCAGGCATAACATCAACCCACTGCCCTAGTTCTACACATGCACACTAAGGGCCTCACACCCTAGACCAGCATATACCAGGGCCTTAACCCCAGACCAATGCACCTGCACTGCCACATCTTTCCCTGACTTTGGGCACCCACACTCACAGGTAGCATCCCCAAATGCACCTATACCTGAGCTACAACACATCACCACACTGTTGTGCCCGCCCCGTGCCTACATCCAGCCCCACAACCAACCTACAAATACAAGGCTTTAGACTACTGAAGGAAATGAACTTCCAAAGCAAACCAATCAAGGTATTTAAATGCCATGAAAGCAACAGATCACTTTTTAAGCATATCACAATGCAGACAGATATAGCCAAGCATAATGACCAAATTAAAACACCAGAGGAGACACAGATGTTGGAACAAGTAATCAAAGATGTTCATATAACGCCACAAAATAAAATAAATGGGATGGCTAATGATATAAAGGAGAGCAAGAAGACACTAGAACAGCATAAAAAGGAATTTGAAAGAATAAATAGAAAAATAGCAGATATCAGAAAGATTAAAAGATTCTGCAGACCAAATAAAAACCGTACTAGAGACACACAACAGCAGATGTGAACAGACAGAAGAAAGTAAGTGAACTAGAGATCAGGACAACTGATTTCAAACAGTCAAAATAATAAATGGCAAAAAGATAGAAAAATTTGAATTGGATCTCAGGGAAATGATGGACAAAACAAAGCATACAAATAAGAATCACTGGTGTCCCAGAAGAAGGCTAGGAAGATTACGTGAGGATATAATGGGGGAAAACTTCCAAACCCTTATAAAGGACATAAATATACAAGTCAAAGAAGCTCAAGGAACTCCAAACAGAATAAATCCAAAATAAGCCTGCCCCAAGACACATACTAAGCAGTCTGTCAAATGTTGAAGAGAAGCAGAAAATCCTGAAAGCGCCACATAAGACTGAATCCAAACTACTCAACAGGCACCAGGGAGACAAGAAGGCAGTGGTATTAAGATTCCAAAAGAGAAAGACTTCCAGTCAAGAAATCTATACTCAACCAAACTGTCCTTCAAAACTGAGGGAGAGATTAAAATTTTCACATGCAAACAAATCCTGAAAGAATGTGTCAACAAGAGACCAGACCTACAAGAAATACTAAAGAGAATTCTGCCAGTTGAAAAAAAAAAAGACAGGAGAGAGAGTTCTGAAGGGCACAGGACTGAAAAGTACCAGTAACAGTACCTTAAAGGATAAAAACAGAAAGAAGGAAAATAACATACAGACATGGTTATTAAAATCCAAAAGATAAGACAGTGGATTCAAGAAACAACTTTTCAGTAATAACTTTGAATGTTAACAGACTAAACTTACCAATTAAAATATACAGATTGGCAGAAATATAATTCAGATATATGTTCATCTCAGATGAGTCTTACAAGAGACTCATCTCAGACACAAGGACACAAACAGATTGAAAGTGAATGGATGGAAAAAGATGTTCTGCGAAAGTTGTAACCAAAAGAAAACAGGAGTACCTATAATGATATCAAATAAAATAGACTTTAAATGTAAGAACATCATAAGAGACAAAGAAGGACACTACATATCACTTAAAGGAAAAACTCAGCAAGAAGAAATAACAAGAGATCCAAGATGGCGTCTTAGTAAGGTACATGCGTCTTAGTTCCTCCGACTCCAAATCAACTAATAGGTGAACAGAAACAGTACAAAACAACTCCCGGGGCTATAGCAGGGAATGGACACACAGCGTAACCAAGTCTGGGCTGGCTAGTCTGACTGCGAAACTCAGCTGCGGTGAGTGAGATCCCCGAGCGGCGGGCGATTTCCCGAGCAGCCGTAGCTGCGGCGGTCCGGCTAATCCCTCCCTCCTTCCGGGGCTGACTGAGAGACTCGGAGAGACAAGCTTCCCAGCCAAGGCGGCCGGCGCCACACTTTTGCGGGCGGCTTCGAGTCCGCGACTACAAGTCTCGGATCAGAGGGCTATCCAAAGTCTGGGCTGGCTAGACTGACTGCGAGACTAGAGAATCGGCTGCAGTGAGACCCCCGAGCGGCGTGCGATCTCCCGATCAGCGGCAGCTGCGGTGGTCCGAGCTACTCCCTCCCCCCTTTCCGGGCCAGCTGAGAGTATTGGAGAAGCAAGTTTCCCAAGCCGAGGCAGGTGGCACCCCTTTTTTGCGGGCGGCTTCGAGTCTCTGCTTCGAGTCCGCGGATACGAGTCTCAGATAGGACGGCTGTCCAAGCCGCGGAAGCCCCCCCCCCACGGGAGGCTTCCTGGTCCGGTGGGGAATCCCCCAGGCCCGCTGCGGCCCGCAACCAGCCACAGGGTCCCCTCAAGCCACGGCAGCTGACGCCCCCACCACGCGTGGCCCCTGAACCAACGGAGAGATTTGGATCCGAAAGCCCCAGGCCACGGAGATCGGTGACTGGGGGAGACCCATTCCAAACACTTGAGACAAACGTGTGCCACGTGCGCCACGTACTGGGCAAGATAAGAAAAACAGATCCCAGAGATTTCACAGAAAAATCTTACAACCTTGCTGGGTACAACACCCAGAGAAATCTGAATAAATGCCCAGACGCCAGCAGCAGAAGATAACTGTCCACGCTCAAAAGATTGAGAATATGGCCCAGTCAAAGGAACAAACCAATAGCTCAAATGAGACACAAGAGCTGAGACAACTAATCCTGAATATACGAACAGAAATGGAAAACCTCTTCAAAAATGAAATCGATAAATTGAGGGAGGACATGAAGAGGACATGGGCTGAACATAAAGAAGAAATAGAAAAACTGAAAAAACAAATCGCAGAACTTATGGAAGTGAAGGATAAAGTAGCAAACATAGAAAAAATAATGGATAGTTACAATGATAGATTTAAAGAGACAGAAGATAGAATTAGTGATTTGGAGGATGGAACATCTGAATTCCAAAAAGAAACAGAAACTATAGGGAAAAGAATGGAGAAATTTGAACAGGGTATCAGGGAACTCAAGGACAATATGAACCGCACAAATATACGTGTTGTGGGTGTCCCAGAAGGAGAAGAGAAGGGAAAAGGAGGAGAAAGACTAATGGAAGAAATTTTCACTGAAAATTTCCCAACTCTTATGAAAGACCTAAAATTACAGATCCAAGAAGTGCAGCGCACCCCAAAGAGATTAGACCCAAATAGGCGTTCTCCAAGACACTTACTAGTTAGAATGTCAGAGGTCAATGAGAAAGAGAGGATCTTGAAAGCAGCAAGAGAAAAACAATCCATCACATACAAGGGAAACCCAATAAGACTATGTGTAGATTTCTCAGCAGAAACCATGGAAGCTAGAAGACAGTGGGATGATATATTTAAAATACTAAAAGAGAAAAACTGCCAACCAAGACTCCTATATCCAGCAAAATTATCCTTCAAAAATGAGGGAGAAATTAAAACATTCTCAGACAAAAAGTCACTGAAAGAATTCGTGACCAAGAGACCAGCTCTGCAAGAAATACTAAAGGGAGCATTAGAGTCAGATACAAAAAGACAGAAGAGAGAGATATGGAAAAGAGTGTAGAAAGAAGGAAAATCAGATATGATACATATAATACAAAAGGCAAAATGTTAGAGGAAAATATTATCCAAACAGTAATAACACTAAATGTCAATGGACTGAATTCCCCAATCAAAAGACATAGATTGGCAGAATGGATTAAAAAACAGGATCCTTCTATATGCTGTCTACAGGAAACACATCTTAGACCCAAAGATAAACATAGGTTGAAAGTGAAAGGTTGGGAAAAGATATTTCATGCAAATAACAACCAGAAAAGAGCAGGAGTGGCTATACTAATATCCAACAAATTAGACTTCAAATGTAAAGCAGTTAAAAGAGACAAAGAAGGACACTATATACTAATAAAAGGAACAATTAAACAAGAAGACATAACAATCATAAATATTTACGCACCGAACCATAATGCCCCAAAATACGTGAGGAATACACTGCAAACACTGAAAAGGGAAATAGACTCATATACTATAATAGTTGGAGACTTCAACTCACCACTCTCATCAAGGGACAGAACATCTAGACAGATTATCAACAAAGAAATAGAGAATCTGAATATTACTATAAATGAACTAGACTTAATAGACATTTATAGGACGTTACATCCCACAACAGCAGGATACACCTTTTTCTCAAGTGCTCATGGATCATTCTCAAAAATAGACCATATGCTGGGTCACAAAGCAAGTCTTAACAAATTTAAAAAGATTGAAATCTTACACAACACTTTCTCGGACCATAAAGGAATGATGTTGGAAATCAATAATAGGCAGAGTGCCAGAAAATTCACAAATACGTGGAGGCTCAACAACACACTCCTAAACAACGAGTGGGTCAAAGAAGAAATTGCTAGAGAAATTAGCAAATACCTCGAGGCGAATGAAAATGAAAACACAACATATCAAAACTTATGGGACGCAGCAAAGGCAGTGCTAAGAGGGAAATTTATTGCTCTAAATGCCTATATCAGAAAAGAAGAAAAGGCAAAAATTCAGGAATTATCTATCCATTTGGAAGAACTGGAGAAAGAACAGCAAGCTAACCCCAAAGCAAGCAAAAGGAAAGAAATAACAAAGATTAGAGCACAAATAAATGAAATTGAAAACATGAAAACAATAGAGAAAATCAATAAGGCCAGAAGTTGGTTCTATGAGAAAATCAGTAAGATTGATGGGCCCTTAGCAAGATTGGCAAAAAGAAGAAGAGAGAGGATGCAAATAAATAAGATCAGAAATGGAAGAGGAGACATAACTACTGACCTCACAGAAATAAAGGAGGTAATAACAGGATACTATGAACAACTTTACGCTAATAAATACAACAATTTAGAGGTGATGGATGCGTTCCTGGAAAGACATGAACAACCAACTTTGACTCAAGAAGAGATAGATGATCTCAACAAACCAATCACAAGTAAAGAAATCGAAGCAGTCATTCAAAAGCTTCCTAAAAAGAAAAGTCCAGGACCAGACGGCTTCACATGTGAATTCTATCAAACATTCCAGAAAGAATTAGTACCAACTCTCCTCAAACTCTTCAAAAAAATCGAAGTGGAGGGAAAACTACCTAACTCATTCTATGAAGCCAACATTACCCTCATACCAAAACCAGGCAAAGATATTACAAGAAAAGAAAACTACAGGCCGATCTCTCTAATGAATATTGATGCAAAAATCCTCAATAAAATTCTAGCAAATCGTATCCAACAACACATTAAAAGAATTATTCATCATGACCAAGTAGGATTCATCCCAGGTATGCAAGGATGGTTCAACATAAGAAAATCAATTAATGTAATACACCATATCAACAAATTAAAGCAGAAAAATCACATGATCATCTCAATTGATGCAGAGAAGGCATTTGACAAGATTCAACATCCTTTCCTGTTGAAAACACTTCAAAGGATAGGAATACAAGGGAACTTCCTTAAAATGATAGAGGGAATATATGAAAAACCCACAGCTAATATCATCCTTAATGGGGAAAAATTGAAAACGTTCCCCCTAAGATCAGGAACAAGACAAGGATGTCCACTATCACCACTATTATTCAACATTGTGTTGGAGGATCTAGCCAGAGCAATTAGACAAGAAAAAGAAATACAAGGCATCAAAATTGGAAAGGAAGAAGTAAAACTATCACTGTTTGCAGACGATATGATACTATACGTCGAAAACCCGGAAAAATCCACAACAAAACTACTAGAGCTAATAAAAGAGTACAGCAAAGTAGCAGGTTACAAGATCAACATTCAAAAATCTGTAGCATTTCTATACACTAGCAATGAACAAGCGGAGGGGGAAATCAAGAAACGAATCCCATTTACAATTGCAACTAAAAGAATAAAATACCTAGGAATAAATTTAACTAAAGAGACAAAAGACCTATACAAAGAAAACTACAAAAAACTGCTAAAAGAAATCACAGAAGACCTAAACAGATGGAAGGGCATACCGTGTTCATGGATTGGAAGACTAAATATAGTTAAGATGTCAATCCTACCTAAATTGATTTACAGATTCAATGCAATACCAATCAAAATCCCAACAACTTATTTTTCAGAAATAGAAAAACCAATAAGCAAATTTATCTGGAAGGGCAGGGTGCCCCGAATTGCTAAAAACATCTTGAGGAAAAAAAACGAAGCTGGAGGTCTTGCGCTGCCAGACTTTAAGGCATATTATAAAGCCACAGTGCTCAAAACAGCATGGTATTGGCATAAAGATAGATATATCGACCAATGGAATCGAATAGAGTGCTCAGATATAGACCCTCTCATCTATGGTCATTTGATCTTTGATAAGGGAGTCAAGCCAACTCACCTGGGACAGAGCAGTCTCTTCAATAAATGGTGCCTAGAGAACTGGATATCCATATGCAAAAGAATGAAAGAAGACCCATATCTCACACCCTACACAAAAGTTAACTCAAAATGGATCAAAGATCTAAACATTAGGTCTAAGACCATAGAACAGTTAGAGGAAAATGTAGGGAGATATCTTATGAATCTTACAATTGGAGGCGGTTTTATGGACCTTACACCTAAAGCAAGAGCACTGAAGAAGGAAATAAATAAATGGGAACTCCTCAAAATTAAACACTTTTGTGCATCAAAGAACTTCATCAAGAAAGTAGAAAGACAGCCTACACAATGGGAATCAATATTTGGAAACGACATATCAGATAAAGGTCTAGTATCCAGAATTTATAATGAGATTGTTCAACTCAACAACAAAAAGACAGCCAACCCAATTACAAAATGGGAAAAAGACTTGAATAGACACCTCTCAGAGGAGGAAATACAAATGGCCAAAAGACACATGAAGAGATGCTCAATGTCCCTGGCCATTAGAGAAATGCAAATCAAAACCACAATGAGATATCATCTCACACCCACCAGAATGGCCATTATCAACAAAACAGAAAATGACAAGTGCTGGAGAGGATGCGGAGAAAGAGGCACACTTATCCACTGTTGGTGGGAATGTCAAATGGTGCAACCACTGTGGAAAGCAGTTTGGCGGTTCCTCAAAAAGCTGAATATAGAATTGCCATACAATCCAGCAATACCATTGCTGGGAATCTACTCAAAGGAATTAAGGGCAAAAACTCAAACAGACATTTGCACACCAATGTTTATAGCAGCGTTATTTACAATTGCAAAGAGATGGAAACAGCCAAAATGTCCATCAACAGACGAGTGGCTAAACAAACTGTGGTATATACGTACGATGGAATATTATGCAGCGTTAAGACAGGATAAACTTATGAAGCATGTAATAACATGGATGGACCTAGAAAACATTATCCTGAGTGAGTCTAGCCAAAAGCTAAAAGACAAATACTGTATGATCCCAATGATGTGAATCGACACTCGAGAATAAACTTGGAATATGTCATTGGTAACAGAGTTCAGCAGGAGTTAGAAACAGGGTAAGATAATGGGTAATCGGAGCTGATGGAATACAGACGGTGCAATAGGACTAGATACAAAAACTCAAAAATGGACAGTACAATAATACCTAATTGTAAAGTAATCATGTTAAAATACTGAACGAAGCTGCATCCGAGCTATAGGTTTTTGTTTTGTTTTGTTTTGTTTGTTTTGTTCTTATTATTATTACTTTTATTTTTTTTCTCTATATTAACATTCTATATCTTTTTCTGTTATAATGCTAGTTCTTCTAAACCGATGCAAATGTACTAAGAAACGATGATCATGCATCTATGTGATGATGTTAAGAATTACTGATTGCATATGTAGAATGGTATGACGTCTAAAAAAAAAAAAAATGGTCAGCACAATACTGCCTAATTGTAATGTAATTATCTTGGAACGCTGAATGAAGCTGCATCTGATCTATAGTTTTTTTTGTTTGTTTGTTTTGTTTTTTTTCTCTTATATATTTTTGTACTTTTTATTTTTATTTGTGTTTTCTCTCTGTGTTATCACTTTATTTCTTTTTCTGTTGTAGTGCTATTTCTTTCTCTAAATCGATGCATATGTACTGAGAAACGATGACCATACACCTATGTGATGATATTAAGAATTACTGATTGCATATGTAGAATGGATTGATTTCTATTGTTGTGTTAGTTCATTTTTTTAATTAATAAAAAAAAAAAAAGGAATGAAGTACTGATACAAGTTACAACATGGATGAACCTTGAAAACATTATGCTAAGTATAGGAAGCCAGCACAAATGACACATATTATATGGTCCCATTTATATGAAATATCCAGGACTGGCAAATCCACAGAGACCAAAAGTAGATTAAGGGTTGCCAGAGGCTGGGGGTTGGGGGGAATGGGGAGTGATTGCTTAATGGGTATAGGTTTCTTTTTGGGGTGAAGAAAATGTTTTGAACTAGATAGAAGTGATAGTTGTACAACCATTTAGTACAATTTGTGAATGTACTAAATGCCACTGAATTGTACACTTTCAAATGGTTAGTTTTATGGTATGTGAACTTAATAAACAAAACGATTGTCTTGAAAAAAAAAAAAAAAAAAAAAGAAGAAATAACAATCATAAATGTTAATGCTTCCAATAAAGGAGATCAAAAGTACATGAGACAGGGCGGGCCGCGGTGGCTCAGCGGGCAAAGTGCTTGCCTGCTATGCCGGAGGACCTCGGTTCGATTCCCGGCCCCACCCCATGTAACAAAAACGGAGAAACAGAATACAATAAAAACAAGAAAATGTTTAAAAATGTTTCCCTTTCCTCCTTCCTTCCTTCCTTCTCTCTGTCTTTCCTTTAAAAAAAAAAAAAAAAAGTACATGAGACAGACATTGGCAAAACTGAAGGGAGTGATAGATATTTCACAATAATAGTGGGAGACTTAAATACACCACTATTCTCTATAAACTGATAAACCAGACAGAAGATCAAAAAGGAAATGGAGAAGTTAAGCAACTTGATAGATGAATTAGACCTAACACACATATATTGGTCATTACACCCCAAAACATGAGGATATTTATTCTTCTCTAGTGCTCATGGAACATTCTGCAGGACAGATCATATGCTGCAGCACAAAACAGGTCTTTATAAATTTAAAAACATTGAAAATGTTATTCAAAATACTTTCTCAGATCACAATGGAATGAAGCTGGATCTCAGTAAACACCAAAGAACGAGAATATTCACAAGTATATGGGGATTAAATAACACTCTTAAACAACCAGTGGGTCAAAGAAGAAATTGCTAGAGAAATCAGTAGCTATAAGGAAAAGAATGAAAATAAGAATTCAACTTATCAGAACTTATGGGATGCAACAAATGCTGTGCTAAGAGGGAAACTTATTGCCCAAAGTACTTATGTTAATAAGCAAGAAAGAGCAAAAATCGAGGAACTGACTGCTCACCAGGAGGAACTTGAGAAAGAACAGCAAACTAATCCCAAAGCAAACAGAAGAAGAAAAATAACAAAGATTAAAGCAAAGTTAAATGAATGAGAGAACAACAGAATAAAAAGAATCAGTGAAACCAAAAGTTGGCCTTTGAGAAAAATCAATAAAACTGATGGGTCACTACCAAGACTGACAAAGATTAAAAACAGAGAAGATGTCAATAAACAAAATCATAAATGGCAAGCGGTACATTACCAGAGACCGTGAGGAAATAAAATAAATCATAAGAGGATACTATGAACAACTATGTACTAAAATACTAGACAACTTAGATGAAACAGACAAATTCCTGGAGACACACAAACAAGCTATACTGACTCAGGAAGAAATAGATCTCAATAAAACCAATCTCAAGTAAAGAAATTCAATCAGTCATGAAAAATCTTCCCACCAAGAAATGCCCAGGGCCAGATAGCTTCACAATGGAATTTTATTAAACATTCCAAAAAGAACAAATAGCAATCCTGCTCAAACTTTTCCAAAATATTGAGGAAAAAGGAACTCAACCTCTTTTTATGAACTAATATAATTTTAATACAAAAACCTGGTAAAGATGATATAAGAAAAGAAAACAAAAAGCCAATTTTCCTAATGAACACAGATGCAAAAATTCTCAACAAAATACTAGCAAATCGAATCCAACAACACATTAAAAGAATTACACACCATGACCAAGTAGGGTTTATACCAGGAATGCAAGGATGATTCAACACAAGAAAATCAATTAATGTAATACAGCACATTAACAAATTGAAAGGGAAAAATCATATGATCATTTTCAATGATGCTGAGAAAGGATTCAACAAAATTCAACATACTTTTCTGGTAAAAACACTTCAAAAGATAGGAATCAAAGGGAATTTCCACAATATGATAAAGGGCATATATGAAAAACTGATAGCCAGCATCATACCCAATGGAGCAAGACTGAATGTTTTCCCCCTAAGATCAGCAACGAGAGAAGGTTGGCTTCTGTCACCACAATTACTCAACATTGTGGTAGAAGTTCCAGCTAGAGCAAAAATGCAGGACAAAGAAATAAAAGGCTTCCATATTATAAAGGAAGAAGTAAAACTTTTATTATTTGCAGATGACATAATACACTTGAAAAATCCAGAGAAATGAACAGCAAAGTTGTTGAGCTAATTAACAAATTCAGCAAGGTGGCAGGATATAAAATTAATCTGCAAAAATCAGCAACATTTCTATACACAAGTAATGAACTAACTGAGGAGTCAGTTCAAGAAAAAATTCCATTTAAAACAGCAACTAAAAGAATGAAATACTTAGGAATGAACTCAACCAGGGACGTAAAGGATTAATATATAGAAATTACATAACATTGCTAAAAGAAATCAAAGAAGATCTAAATAGGTGGAAAGACACTGCTCATGAATAGAAAGGTTAAATAAAGTTTAGATTTCAATTCTATCAAATTGATCTACAGATTCAACACAGTACCAATCAAAATTTCAACAACCTACTTTGAAGACTTGGAAAAGCTAGTTACCAAATTCATCTGGAAAGAAAAGAGAACCCACATAGCTAAAAGCATCCTAAAGAAGAAGAACAAAGTGGGAGGATTAACACTTCCTGACTTTAAAACTTATTACGAAGCCACAGTGGGTCAAAACAGTATGATACTGGCACAAAGACAGAAGTATTGACCAATGGAATTGAATCGAGAGTGCGAAAACAGACCACCAAATCTATAGTCAACTGATTTTTGACAAGGCCCCCAAATCCACTGAACTGGGACAAAATAGTCTTTTCAATAAATGGACATGGGAGAACTGGATACCAATAGCCAAAAGAATGAAAGAGGACCCTTACCTTATACCCCATACAAAAACTGACTCAAAGTGGATCAAACACCAAAATATAAGAATAAGGAACTGTCTAGAAGAAAATGTAAGGAAACATCTTAAAGACCTAGTAACAGGCGGTAGCTTCCTGAATTTTACATCCAAAGCACAAGCAACAAAAGAAAAAATAGATAAATGGAAACTCCTCAAAATGAGGATGCAAGTCTCCCTGGCGGTGAGGGAGATGACTCCCAGTGACGAGTCTGGCACTGGCACCACTGGATCAACAATGCAATCCTGACAAAAAGGGGGAAAAGAAGTGTAACAAATAAGGTACTAGTGGCTTCAAATAGTCGAAAGGCTACACTGGAGGCCACTCTCATGCACGCTTCAGTAAGACATTGTTACCTATTGTAACTGTAACTTGTTAAACCTCAATCAAAACCATTCCTGCCAATTCTAAAGAATACCTAGGGCATTATATAAGATTCTACAAAGGTTACATGCACTAGAGAAACTTTCCAAAACTACAATCTCCAGAAGGGTCCCTGAACCAGATAAATCCTAAAATGCAGAAAGGCCAACCTTTCCAAAGCATCAGCTATCCCATATTACAGACAGCCCCTTCCAATATGAAGGTTACGAAGGGGATAACCCAAACACCCCTAAAGAGTGGGAGAAAGATCAAAGGGGATGGTAGAGTTACATAGAGAAGATCGGGTTTAACAAATGAGTATGAGTACTAAATCTTCATGCTGATATTTCTTTTAGGCTTCAGTACCTTAAAGCAGCTAGAAATAAAAGTCTAAAATTCTGGAACTATAACCCATACTAAACTCTGAAATTTGTTCTACAACTAATTATTGCAATGTAATTTGAAATTTACTGCTTTTATGTATATATGTTATTTAAAAAGAAGGAGGAGTATAATAGAAAAGAGACGATTTAACAAATGAGTATGACTGATGAATCATTACATTGGTATTTCTGTCGCTCTCCGTGTCTTGGAACAGCTAAATGAAAAATCGTGGCACTGTAACCCATACCAAATATTTAAAATCTTCTATATAACTACTTGTTAAAATATACTTGCTTTTTTTGTATATATATTTCACAATAAAAATAGTAAGAAAATAAAAATTTTTTTAAATGTTATACGGAGAGTATGGGTATGGAAAAGGAAATGTCTCCATATAGATTAGGGTGGCAAAGGCATGTCTGCATTGTATGCTGTGCAAATAAAATCGTTTAAAAAGAACAGAGAGATACAAATGCTGGAAAAAATGTGGAGAAAGAGATGTACCTATTCACTGTCGGTAGGGAAGCTGAGAGGTACAGCCCCTGGAAGGGCAGTGTGGTGGTTCCAGAGGAGGCTAGGGGTGGGGATGCCATATGATTTTGTAACTGTATTGGTAAGGATATACTTGAAGGAACTGAGAGTGGGGACAGGAATGGATATTTGCAGGCTGGTGTTTATGGCAATGGTGTTAGTAATTCGTGATGGATGGAGGTGACCTAAGGGTACAATGACTGCAGAATGGGAAAGGGTACTGTAGTTTTTACATACAATGGACTACTGAGTAGCTGTGAGAAGGAATGAAGTTGAGAGGCATGCAACCACGTGAATGAACCTTAAGGCCAGTATGCTGAATGAAACAGGCCAGAAATGAAAAGACAAAATTATTATGCCTCACTCATTTGGATTAACTATAATATATACAAACTCAGAGAATTGAAGTCGAGAACATGGGTTATCAGGTTAGGAGCTATTTTAAAGGTTCCCAGATTATAAGCTCTTACAGCAGTTACATATATTTAGGAGTTCTGATATATTCAAAACTCTGAGATACTAAGCTACGTGTATATAACCTGGTCATTCCCTGAAACTTGGGGTATTTATGTGACACCTGAGACTCAGAGGTAGAGCACTGAGGCTATGAAAGTGAGCATTACCCCATTCAGCAACTGCTTAAAGCTCAAAAGTGATCAGACTTCATCTAAAGGTATGAATGAAGCTGATCTGGATAGGATTAAGGTAAAACAGAATACTGGGTACAGGATGATATGGACCATATTTTTAAACTTCAACCTCTGTGTGAGATCAAAGGGAAAGAGGTTTATTTGGTGCAAAATGTATATTTGGGGTAGCACATTATCTAATTTAACTTGTATTGTCAGTTTACTTGAATACCATAATGACATGGAATCTTGAATACTGCGTGAGATCTTATTGGATTTACAGGTTGGTGTGATGCCCCAATACATTGCAGAATAATGTGGGCAGGGAATTAAAAAGTATTTGCAAAGAACCCTTGGAGACTGGGGAGAAAGGAGGAAATATTCAACTTCCCCATCTGGAGAATTCCTGATATTCTTACAAGCAGTGAAGTCAACCAGTTCAACACACCAAGCCTTCAATTTTGGGGCTCGCCCCTATGAAGCTTATTCCTCCAAAGGAGAGGCTAAGCCTGCTGATGATTACAAATAAGAGGCACCCCTGGAGAGCTGCTTCTGCTGCTCAGATGTGTCCTCTCTCTCTCTAAGTCAGCTTGGCAGGTGAACTCAATGCCCTCTCCACTATGTGGGACATGACTCCTTGGCAATGTGGAACAGAACTCTCAGGATGAGCTGGGATCTGGCATCAAGGGATTGAGAAAGTCAACGTGACCAAAAAGGGGAAGAGAGAAATGAGACAAAATAAAGTTTCAGTGGCTGAGAAATTTCAAACTGTCAAAAGGTCATCCTGGAGGATTCTGATGCGTTATATAAATATTCCTTTTAGGTTATGGTGTATTTGAGTGACTCGAAGGAAGAGCCTGAAACTGTTGAGCTGTGTTACAGTAGGCTTGACTCAGAAATCATGCATACGATGCTCATGGTATGGATAAATGAGTAAAAAAAATGGAAAAAAATTAAATGAAAATAGGGAGAATAAGGGGTAAAACAAATTGAGTAGATGGAAAATACTAGTGGTCGATGAGAGGGAAGGGTAAGGGGTATATGAGGTTTTATTTCCTTTTCTTTTAATTTCTTTTCCTGGAGTGATGTAAATATTCTTAAAAATGATCATCGTGATGAACACACAACTATGTGATGATATCGGGAACCACTGATTGTACACCATGTGAGGAATGTATGTGTGTGAAGATTTATCAATAGAAACATTTAAAAAAATGAAAAAAGAAAATGAGATAAAAGAAAAAAGTAAAAAGGGTCCCAAAAAAACAAAATAGAACTAGAAGACAGTTAAAGAAGGAATGACATTAGAATTATCAGATATATAATAACACTGAAGAAGAAAAATAATACCAAGAAACAGAACTAATATTTAACCTTGTAATGGAAGTGAACAAAATTTTAGCAAAACAAATCTAACAGTACATTAAAAGAATCACACACCATAATCAAGTAGAATTTATTCCAATTATGCAAGTGTGGTTCAGCATGAGAAAATCAATAAACCTGCCAGATTAACAGAACAAAGGAAAAAAACATTTGATCATCTCAATTGATGCAAAAAAGGCATTTGACAAAATCCAGCACACATTCTTAATAAAAACACTCGGAAATCTAGGACTAGGAGAAAACTCTCACATGACAAATAACATATATGAAAACCCACAGCTAACATAATATTCAATGGTGAAAGATTGAAAGTTTTCCCCTACGATCACAAACAAAACACAGCTGTCCATTGTCACCACTAACGCTCAACATCATACTAGACATTCTAGCAAGGGCAATTAGACAAAAGGAAGAAAAAGAAGGAATCCAAACTAGAAAGGAGGAAGTAAAAATTCCCCGTTTTGCAAACAGCATAATCCTTTATATAGAAAATCTGAAAAATCCACAACAAAGCTACTAGAACTAATAAACAAATTCAGCAAGGTGGCAGGGTACAAGATCAACAGCCAAAAATCAGCAGTGTCTCTATACACTAGTAACAAACAAACCTGAACCTGAAGAAGTCAAGAAAAAAAATTCAAATATACAATAGGAAGTAGAAGAATCAAATATCTAGAATAATTTAAGCAATGATGTAAAGAACTTGTAAACAGAAAACTACAAAACATCATTTAAAGAAATCAAAGAAGACCTAAATAAATGGAAGGACATTCCAATTTCATGGACTGGAATACTAAATATTGTTAAGATGTCACTTCCACCTAAAGTGGCTTAAAGATTCAACACAATACCAATCAAAATTCCAAAAGCCTTCTTTACAGAAATGGAAAAAACAATCATTATATTTATATGGATGGGTAATGGACCCCAAATAACCAAACACATCTTGAAAAAAAAATCGTGAGGACTCACAATTCACAATCTTAACATGTACTATAAAGCACCAATAATGAAAACAATACTGCACTGGGGACAAATTCAGACATATAGAAACAATGGAATAACACTGAAAACTCAGAAATCAACCCTCATATTTATGGCCAATTGATTTTTGACAAGGGTACCAAGCCCACTCAACTAGGAAAAAGAATAGTCTCTTTAACAAATATGCTGAGAAAAACAGATGTCCATGTGCAAAAAAAAAAAAAAAAAAACGAGTGGGTGGATGTCTATAGCATATACAAAAATCGATCAAAATGGATCTAAGTCCTAAATATAAGAGCCGGGACTATTAAACTCTTAGAAGAAAACATAAGGAAGCATCTTCAGGACCTTGTGCTACACAATGATTTCTGAAACTCTGCACCCAAAACACAAGCAACAAAAGAAAAATAGTAAGTGGATTCTCATCAACATTTAAAACTTCTGGATCCAGGGGCCAAGTGGCGGCTTAGTAATGTGCATGTTTTAGTTTGTCCTCCAGAACAACTACTAAATAACCAGAAGCAGTACAGAACAGCTCCTGGGGCCAACATTTAAAACTTCTGCACATCAAAAGACTTTACCATGAAAGTAAAAGACAATCTACTCAATGGGAAAAAATATTTGGAAACCACATATCCAATAAAGATATATAAAGAAATCATACAACTAAACAACAAAAATACAATTAAAAAATTGGCAAAAGACTTAAATATAGACATTTCTCCAAAGAAGAAATATTAATGGCCAAAAGGCACAAGAAAAGATGCTCAATATCTTTAGCTACTAGAGAACTGCAAACCAAACCACAATGAGATACCATTCCACACTCACTGGAATGGCTATTATTAAAAAATAAAAATAAATTTAAAAAATAAAGGAAAATTACAAGAGTTGGAAAGGATGTGGAGAAATAGCAACAATCATTCATTTCTGGCGGGAATGTAAAATGGTGCAGCTGCTGTGGAAGGAAGTGTAGAGGTTCTTTAGAAAGTTAAGTACAGAATCACCATATGACCCTGCAATCCAATTCCACTCCTAGGTATATATCCAACGGAACTGTAAGCAGGGACTCAAACAGATATTTTTACACCAATATTCACAGTGACATTATTCACAACTGCCAAAGATGGAAAGCAATACAAGTGTCCATCAACCAATTTAATGGATAAGCAAAATGTGGTATCTACATGCAATGCAATATTATTCAGCCATGAAAAGGAATGCAGTTCTGATTCATGCAACATAATGGATGAAACCTGAAGCCATTATTTGAGTGAAATAAACCAGACAGAAAAAAAAAAAAATACTGTATATCTCACTGATAAGAAATCATCGGCAAAAGCAAATTCATAGTCAGAAATTAGAATATATGTTGCCAGGGGCCGAGGTGGCAGTAGGGAAGGAGAGATAATGCTTAAATTGCACAGTATCTATATGAGGTGACAGAAAAATTTTGGTAATGGATGGTGGTGCCGGGAACACAACATTGTGAACATAATTAACAGTAAAGAATTGAATATTTGAATGTGGTTAAAAGAGGAAATTTTACATTGTATATATTTTTTTTACCGAGAACAAAAATTTGTAAAAAAGAAAATCATAGGCCTATACAACACAGTGAACCCTATTGTTATTGTAAACAATGGACTTTAGTTAATAGTACAATTATAAAAATGTTCTTTCATGAGTTGTTATAAATTATTACACTAACGCAAAGTGTTAATAATAGGGTGATAAATGCAAATTCCATATTTTATGCATGAATGTTCTGTAAACCTACAACTTCCCTAATTAAAAAAAAAAAAAAAAACAGGACTATGCATCACAAGCCGTGGACCTTATTGTAAATGACAGACTATAATTAATAGCACAACTATAAAAATATTCTTTCAAGAATTATAACAAACGTATCACACTCACGCAAGGTGTTTAAAATATGGTGGTATACAGGAACTCTGCATTTTATTTAAAATTTTTCTATAAATCTACCACTCCTCTAATGTAAAAAAATAAAAGAACAAAGTGAGCGTCTTCCTACTTAAAATATATATACATACACACATAATTCAAGACAATACTGCAGAAACAGAGAAAGACCTGAATCTATGAGCAAGTATCTGGGAAAATTAACATAGAATAGCCAACTCCAAGAAGAATTCTAAGAAAACAGATTTCAAAGACAGAAAATTTTCAATGCCTCCAAGCAAAATGGACAAATTATTGCAAAGGGAAAATAATTTGACTCAGAATAGGCTTTTCAAATCCAACAAAACAAGGTAACAATAGAGTAGCATTTTTAAAAGAGTCAATGAAAAAAAGATGAACCACGGATTCTATACTTTAAAAGCCAAGTTTTCCTTCAAATATCAAGGCTAGAAAAACAACTTTGAACATCTGAGAGTTTAAGGAACTCTTCACCCATGAGCCGTTCTCAAAAAATCTACTAAAGGATACAGGCTTCATCCAAAATCAAGAGATAATAACCAGAAAAATGTCAACAAAAGGAGCGATGGTGAACATCTTAAAATACAGGTCTAAAAAGTGGGGATGAGAGTGAAAACTAATGTACAAATATTATGTGTTTTGACAAAGTAGAAATAATGCAACTAAAGAAGAAGGAGGAAGAAAGGGGAAAGAAGAAAACAGAATACGCTGATTTTTTTGTATAGGCAATAGGAAAAAGCTAAAGAATACCAATAAAACTAAGTAGGTAAATACTGGAGGTCGGGAGTGGGATGGATTGAGTTCACCTCTGTTCTGTGGGAGAAAATAGGGGACAGGGAGAAAATTATCAGGACTGTGGTACCAAGGGGTGATCACATGGGGATGAGTGATGAGGGTTGGAGATCTTGTGGGGTGGGGGGAGTGATCATGGGAGATGCATTATCATGAGGGAGCTGAGTGATCATGGAGGGTTGAGTGACCATGGTGGGGGGGAGTGACCACCATGGGGGGGTGTGACCATGGGGGGAGTGAGTGATCATGGGGGTGGGTGATCATGAGGGTGAGTGATCATAGGAAGTGATAGTTGGGTGTGACAGTGGGGGTGTGAGTGATTGTGGGGGGCGAGGGACAATGGGCACCTGAGGGATCATGGAGGGTAAGTGATTGTGTACAATGAATGAGCATGGAGGGGTGAGTGACTGTGGGGGGAGTAAGTGATCATAGGGGATCTTCAGTGACTTTTCTGGAAGGAGAGAGGCAGGGTTATCAGGGCAGGGGGAAGAGTGGGGGATCACGGCAGAGAAAGCAGGGTGGGCTGGATCTGCCATGGTTCCCACCAGGGGCAGACAGTGTGAGCAGACAGTTGTAGATCGGAGGGAACTGACCTCCCTCCACTCCAGCCTGCCCAAATGCTGGCTGGGGAAACCTTCACAGGGGGCTCCATGGCCAGGGGCACATGTGAAGAGTCCAGAGGCAGAAGGGACCACCCACCACAAAGAGCCGGGCCTCAGGGAGCTGTGAGCAGCTGCCACGAAGAGCCGGCCCACCAGGAGCAGTGTGCAGCGGACCCACCAGGCGCTGCGGGTCAGCTACTCCCCTGGAAGGCTGCTGTTCATTCCTTTGTCCTGTACCAGGCCCAGCCGTCCCACTGATGAGGACCAGGATCACCCCCCAACAAGGACACTGGACTCCCAGCTGGCCACTGCGGTCAGGAAGGGCAGGGCAGAGGGAGGAAGTGACCCAAGAGCGCACCTGCTGGGAGAAGTGGTATGTGCCAGCTGGCAAATTCCCCATCAGCCTAGATTTTTTTTTTTTTTTTGCCTTTTTTCTGTTTTTTCTACCTTTTAAAATAAATTTTTCATACATTTTACCAATAGTATTAATTTTTATTTTTTTATTTTTATCTATATCTATTTTACTGACTTTTTTTATTTCTTAATTTTCTGTTTTTATTTTGTTTGTCTTTTCAATTCTTTTCTCTCCCTGCTGTGGGCACCAGTCTGAGTTCATTCCCAATATACCTTGGGGTCTCTCCTTCTGACTCTGGGGCCTATGCTTTTTTTTTTTCTTCCATATCTGTGTTTTTGTTTTTGTTTTTGTTTTTTTTGGAGTATGGGCCAGAAATCAAGCCTGGGTCTTCCATGTGGCAGGCAGGCATTCTGGCACTGAAATACCCATGCCTAGCCTTTTACAGACCTGAAGCAGAACTTCAGGTCATTGGTTTAGCAGAGAATTACTGACAAACTAACTATAAAAGGGAAAACCAAGTAAATACAAAACTTTAGATGAGTGAAGGAAACCAACTTGCAAAATAGCCTTTCTAAGATAATCAAAAGCCCCGAACACCACAGAAAATCACAAAGTACATGAATACCCAAACAGAATTGGTCCAGCCAAACGATGAAATCAAAACTCTAGAGGGAATACAGAATATGGAACAGCTGATCTAGAATATTTATAAAGAAATAAAGGATACCAGGAAGACACTAGAAGTGCATAAAGAAGAATTTGAAAGGTTAAATAGAAAAATAGCAGATCTCACAGGGATGAAAAATACAGGAGACCAAATCAAAAATATACTAGAGACATACGATAGCAGACGTGAAGAAGCAAAAGGAGAGTAAGTGAGCTAGAAGACAGAACAATTGAACTAGATGCTACAAAAGAAAAAACGGTAAGAAAGGTGTAAAAATGGGACTGGATCTTAGGGAAATGATGGACGACAAGAGGTGCAAAAACACAAGAATCACTGGTGTCCCAAAAGGAGAAGACAAGAGTAAATGGCTGTGGAAGTTTGTTGAAGATATAATTAGAGAAAACTTTCCAACTCTTATAAAAGACATAAACAACAAAGCAAAGAGGCCCAATGAACCTCAAATGGAATAAATCCAAATAGGACTATTCCAAGACACATGCAACCCAAACTGTCAAATGCCGAAGGGAAACAGAAAGCCCTGAAAGCAGCACAAGAAAGTGATCTACGACACACAAGGAAAAACTCCTATGACTGAGTTCAGACTACTCAGCCGGCACCCCAGAAGCAGGAAGGCAGCAGTCTGACATATTTCAGATCCTGAACAAGACAGGCTTCCAGGCAAGAATTCTTTATCCAGACAAGCTGACGTTCAAAATTGAGGAAGAAAGTAAAATCCTCAAAGACTGAGAGAATGAGTCAACAAAAGACTTGCCATACAAGAAAACTAAAGCAAGTCCTGTCAGCTGAAAAACAAAAAAAAAAGACAGGAGAGGGAGGTCTCCCTCGGAGACAGAGATGATGAGGACCAGTAACAGTAATTCAAAGGATAAAAAGACAGAGAAAAGAATATACAAATCTGACAAATGAAAACTAAGGGATCCAATGGAAGATTCAAGAACTGCTCTTACAGTAATAACTTTGAACTCAACAATAAAAGACACAGATTAGCAGAATGGATTAAGCAATATTATCCAAAGGACATAGCTTAGACCCAAGAACAAAAACAGACTGAAATTGAAAGGATGGAAAAAGATGTTATGTGCAAGAGTAACCATACTATATCACATAAAATAGGCTTTAAAAGTAAAGATGGGGCAGGCCATGGTGACTAAGCAGGCAGAGCTCTAACCTGCCATGCCAGAGACCCGGGTTCAATCCCCAGTGCCTGCCAATGTAAAAAAAAAAAAAAAAGTAAAGTTGTCATCCCTTCACAGTATGAAAAAGTCAGAAAAGGTACTGCCCAAACATCCCTACAGTTGGAAGAAGGATTAAAGGAGAATGAGAAGATATAATAAATGAGTTATGACTGCTAAATCACTATATTAATATTTCTTCTAGTCTCTAGTGTTTTGGAGCAGCTAGAAAGAAAATTCTAAGATAGTGGAATGGCAGCACATGACAAACTCGGATTTTTTTCTCTATGTGTTGAAGTGTGCTTCAAAAGTTGTTTTTTTTCTTTCTTTGCCTTGTATATATGTTATATTTCAGAATGAAAATGTTAAAATAAAATATTGGAAGTCACTGATAACATCAGTAAAAATAGTTTTAGTGAAATGAGGTAGGTATATTCCTAATTTAACTGAATTCAAGAGAGAACAGAAAGGCAAGAGTTAGAATCAGCAAGGATAGACAACTGTTAGAAACAGTCTTATAAAAGGAATGAAATGGGGTGATACGTGGAAAGCAAGGTGGGATCTAAAGAGTATGTTTCTAAGATGGACTATATAAAGGAATATTATGTTGCTGATAAATCTAATGGTAAAAAATACATGTTGTAAGAAAAATATCCTTCAATAAGCAAAACTGGGATTTAGAAGACAAAAGGAGAGGTTGGCATTAGCTAGAGGAAATAAAGTTTATTTGTGATAAGAAAAGAAAATATATGGCATACAGGTACAAATACAGGGAGGTGATGAGTTTCTATGAAAGTAATATTCTGTCTACTTCTATTTTCTCAGGGACATAGGATTTCCCCAGGAAATAAGATTCTACAAAGTCTGTACTCTTTTCACAATATTCTTCACAGAAAAGCCAGCAAAAATAACATTAAAAATACAATTTTGTTCATTTTCCCAAAAATTTTGATCTTGAAAATACAAATAATAATACTTAATGCTTGAATATCTTTTAATAGTTCATCAAGTGCTTCCACATATACTAATTATCTCATTTGATCCTGGCAAAAGCATTAATATACAAGTGGTAAATGACGAGGTAGCATTTAAATTCCTTCCTTTCTCTCAGTTATTGAATTCTAACCTGGTACCAGTTATAGCTTGTTGCACTTATTCGTGGCCATAGTTGCCTCTGCCAATATACAGTAAACCCCTTGAGGGCTGCTCTCGCTAACTTTATATTCCTAATACCTGGGGCAGTGATTAAATGTTGAACAAATGGATAAATAAAACTGTCTCATATAGGTGACACTAACATTAATTTGGAAACTTTGGTCAATGCGTATACTGAATTTTGCATAGTCTCTTCTAGAACCTAGCAGCCTTGTGAGAGACTAGGATATTTGTGCCAGAAGCATTTTTTACTCAATATCTATTCCAACACAACAGCAACCTTAAACAAACAAGAGAAGGTTCCAGGAGAACATTTGCCACCTGACCAGAGGAGCTACTTCTATAACCTCAAATTACTTTGAGGTAAGGGAAGCCTATGTAGAATGATTGTAAATTCAGCTGCAAACATATTTAAAAGCCACTAACATAATTAAAAATACTTGCAGCATTTCAAGAAGTTAATCATACAGCAGAGCATTCAATCTGTAATTCAATATATTTCCCCACTTATCTTGTCAGTGCACACAGAGTTATCTTTTAAAAGACTCCGATATCGAAACCTCAGGCCAGAAGAGGAAGGAGCACACACAGCAGAGGAGATTTCAATACCTGATCAAAGCGCAAGTGCAGAAGAATTCAAAGAATCCAAGGTGGAAAAACTTTTCATAATATACAACAGGACTCCATGACGTTCTCTTTCCCAAACTACTGTCCTTACAAACTTGATCACAATACACTGAAAAGAAAAGGACTTTCACAGTTTGCCTATTTTACCTCTCCTTGCATCCTCCACACTTATCTTTGTGTTATTTTTCCTTCAATTCTTAAATTTTGAAAAATTTCACAGCTAGGTACTTGAAATGATTGTACAAAGAAACACGACTATCTTTCACCTGTGGTTCACCACATATGCTTTATCTTCCCATGTGTGTATATACACCTACTTTTAAAAATTATATGTGATTGAAGTGGGAAAATGCTTGCCTTTCATGCTGGAGACCCGGGTTCAATTCCCAGATCATGCACCCAAAAAAAAAAAAAAAAAAAAAAAAAAAAAACATGATTGAACCATAAAAGTAAGCTACAGATATAATGTTTAGTTTCAGTCAAATTGAAGAGAGAAAATTCTTCATATTCTTTCCAAGATCTGCCCTGTAACTTCTCACAAGCAAGACTACAAGCTGGGGTATGAATTAAATCAGAAAAATAAACATGACTAACATGATTAAACTTCTGCAAATATGAGATAATTCATGTCCAATATGTACAAGTAGCTCCTACCTCACTTCCTTTTATTGGTTATGCAATAATCATTACATTATTAATGGTGATAGTGCTGAGAAAAAGGTGCTAAAAAAGAATCAAAAGACCTGGTTCCATCCCCTGGCCCCTTATTTCACGGAGATCAGTTACAATTTCAGGAGCTTATGGCCCCTTATCTGTGAAATAGGGCTAATATTCCTCAAGCTATTCTCCTTTCTAGAACCTACAGAAAAAATAAATGGATTATGGAGTAAATCAATGGATAATGAATGAAAGGAAAAGCACAAAGCATAGCACAATATAAATTCATCTAAAAATATGAATTGTTTCAAGGTCTGGTGCCATATAAACCAACCTCATTTTAAAAAGTCAACCTCATTTAAAAATTAAAAACAGAAAAAACACTACCACTTCATCTAAATTCACAATCAACATTTCAGCACATGCCAGAAACAAGAGAAAAGAATTTAATGGAAGCTTACTATAACTGCTAAAGATTTCTTTGTCAAACCTCTTCTTCATTAGTTTCTTTTCAATACCAAAACCTTTAACCCCTCAATGTTTTTGCATTTTCAATCAATATATTTTAAGACAGAAATAACAGGACAAATACACTCATAGAAACAAACAACAAAACACATTCACTTATACGGTGCTTCCCTATAAATTCTTGGTTTACCCCCTCACTCAAAAAAATATCTGAGTACTTACTAGATACCAGGCAACGTGTCAAGTGCAGGATGGCCAATTTGCATCAAGTGCTTGCTTTCAATCAGTTTACACAGATAGCCAAGATACATAATATTATAGGGTCTACCAGGTAGGCAAAATGAGTATTCCCCAATACCCCATTATCTCCTTCTTGGACACAAAGAAAACTATACTTCCAAGCTCCATTAAATTAGGAGGGGCCATGTGGTTAGTTATGTTCACATCACTGTGAACAGAAGGGATGCCACTTTAGGTCTAAGATAGTAAAAAGTGCCTGTCCCACCTAATAGCCCTCTCTCCCCACTCCGCAGGCCATGAACTGAGATAGTGAAACCTCAAGAAGTTATCAGTCTAAATTCATGAGTCAACACTTGGAACAAGCTGCCCAGGAAAGTCTTGAAATTTTATGATTTTCATTTGTTTATGTTAATTGTTTCTACTATTACAAGAGAACCCAACCTACCTGACTGTCATAGCTTAAATGACTGCCTGACACAAAACAGATGGGCTCAAGAAATAGCTGCAGAAAGAGGGATAGGTAGATGGATAGATGACCAGTACAAATACATAAGGAACAATATAGAAGGCAGTACACTGTAGAAGTCAAGAATTTAGACTGGTCAATTTCTGCCCAAGTTTGCAATATAGTTCTATCACTTACTAGCTGCATGACCTAGGAAAAGTTACTTAACCATACTCATCAGTAAACTCAGGGTAATATCTACTTCAAAAAACAGAGAATTAAATTAACTAATCCATGTAAAAGCACATAATGTAAAAAGTGATTAATAAATGTTCATCTCTAAGTGAACAACTGCCTATAAAGGGACTACTGTCAGGTCATTTTCTCATGTCTCAAAATACTATTATTAGAAATGAGATAAGGTTACCTAGAATAGGTTGTAGTTGACTTTGATATTCCAAAGAAGAACTAAAATGTAATGAGCATAATGTACTTTCTTAATTTAAGGCAAAACATTCTCTCCTCTGCATCTCACAAAGTTCTGTTTTTATCTAAGCCTATCAGCAAAGAGGAATGCTATGACAATACTTACCGCAGGGGCCCTGTCTCCACCATTAGCAACAAGCTTGTAATAAGGTGATCCTGAAAGGACTCTCCAGGAAGAAAGACCACAGGAAGACGCTTTCGATATGCCCACTTCTGCAGTTTCACATCCACCAACTAGTAAAAGCCTAAAACAGAAAATAAAATAATTGATGAACAAGAAAAGAGCAAAACAAAAACAGCAGAAACAATCTACTTAAAGAAAACTAAAATAAAATTATCACATACTAACTCTAGAAAGTTAGAGGAAACAACCAAAAGAATACCACGTGGTTTCTAATTAGAATTTCACCTCCACATATACAGAGGTAAGGCTTAAACAACTTTGGGCACCTAAAATCCAGATGGGAACTTCAAAATGAGGAAAAAAAGTTGGCCACTTTAAAATATTTAAGAAAATGTCAGTATCAACCCCAGTACATTTAATCAATAAATGTATAGTTTCACCCAGATAAATATACATCAACTACAGCAGCACTTCAGATGCAATGAAGGTACATTTACAGATGTTAGAAAGAAAGGAGAGCCAGGAGTGCTGTGGATGGGACAGAACTACACAGTAAACACTACAGAGAAATAAGATCTGTTTAGTCTATCTGCACATTATAATTAGTTTGCTTTTCTGCACACCTTTCACTAGCAACTGGAAGCCAGTTAGTGAAAGGATAAGCAGCCTAACATATATGAGAAATGAAAAAACATTACTGTGTAATCATAAAAGAAACTACGCTGCTTAACAATAGAAACCAAATAGTCATAATTTTTAAGATATGTTCAGTAAATGTGGTAGAAAACTGTGTAAGAGATATTTTAATCACTTGCCTAAAAAAGATGTTTGGAATTAATAGGTCTGACATATTAAAGGGTAGACTTCAATTACCAGTGAACTATCTACAAGAGGGAGGCAAAGAGTCCGTGTGAGTGGGATACAACATGACAAAGGCTTGACCAGCCGTTGCTGGTCTTGAGGGAAGGGGCTAGGAGCCAAGGAATCTGGGCAGCTTCTAGGTGCTAGAAAAGGCAAGAAAACTGGTTCTCCCCTACACCCGCCAGAAACACAGCCCTGCTGACACAGTGAATTTAGCCAGTAAGACCCATTTCAGATTTGTGATCTCCAGAGCTGTAAGATGATAAATTTATCTTAAGCCAGTAAATTTGAGGTAATTTATTACAGCAGCAACAGAAAGCTAATATACTTTATTTTAGGCTACTAAGTTTGAGGTAATTTGATGGAGCAGCAACAGAAAACTAATACACTTTTGTTTATTTCCCAAGCACAGGACTCAAACGATCTGCCAGATCCCAATTAAAATCAACGTCTCTCTTCTCATCTGGCTACGTACTTTCTATTTTTTGTCCTTGACCAAAGTGAATGACAGGAGCAAATCCTCATATGCTCACACACAAAAATATTTCAAAAGTAAGCAAAAACTTTCTAGGTAAGATAACAGAACATAACCCAAAATCAGTATTTCAAAGTCCATAAAGGTTTGCTCATATACTTTACTCTCAGAAACACAACTTTTTGACCTTCGCTCAATGGCTTTTCCTGTTCCTTTATATGCTAAATTTACATTACAGCAAATCATAAGCAACACATTTTGAGAAGATGGCCTGGAGCAATCCACTTAGGCTATTTCTTTCCTAGGCAAATTCACAGAGCTAACCTGTAATTAACACTGTTCACCCGGGTAGAAGAGATTTGAGGAGATTTTGCAGAGGGGCACCACTAAAAGTTTATCCTCCAAACAAATTTCCAGATGGACAAAAAGCCAAGTGAATAGCTTTCTAAGTCAAGGAAACATGGTACACACAATGAGAGTGAAAATGGTGTGTTCAGAGAATTAAAAGAAATGCAGTGCTTCCAACATGTGAAAAACAGGGCAAGATGGCAGCTTAGTGAGGTGTGGAATTCAATTCATCCTGCAGAGCAGCTAGTAAATAGCCAGGAACAGTACAGAACACCTTCAAGGGTCACGTCGGTGACCTGACACACAGCGTACACCAGTCTGGACAAGCTGGAACGGCTGCGCTCCCTCCCAGAACCCTTGACTACTCTTTGGATACAACTGTAAGGCTTCACAGACTCCAAAGACCCCAGGAAACGGTGGAATTAAGCTTGGCTGAGAGACAAAGAGGCTGGTCAGGTGAAAGGACCTGAATTAATTCCCTGAAGGCTGTGCCTTCCCCAAGAGAGGGGTAGAGTCCAGCTCTGGTGGAATCCCTCCCTCAAGGGATTCAGGGTCTGGAAACCTGAAGCATCCAAGGCAGACTACAGTCTCTCCTCTGACTCAGCCACACCCTGAGCAGGAAGAGTCTGAAGTTAAAGGTACCACATCACTGTGTGCTGGTGGGACCTGCAGGCAGAAAAAGCCACATACTGGGCAGGACAGGAAAAACACAGAGTCTAGAGACTTCATAGGAAAGTCTTTCAACCTGCTGGGTCTCACCATCAGGGAAAACTGATGCAGGTGACTCTTTCCTCCTGAGAGGAGGCCAATCTGGTCTGGGAAAACCTGACTGGAGTCCATAATATCTAAGCAGACCCTCCTAAGGATAAAAAAAGGCACAGTTCTACTTTGTTAACTGTCAGAACGCAACACAGCAGAGACAGACTGGCTTTCAATAAAAGGGGATTTATTTCGTTAAAATATAGTTCTTCAGAGGAAAGGCAGCTAACTTTCCACTGAGGTTCTTTCTTACATGGGAAGGCACAGGGTGATCTCTGTGGCCTTCTCTCCAGGCCTCTGGGTTCCAACAACTTTCCCCGGGGTGATTCCTTTCTGCATCTCTAAAGGCCTGGGCTAAGCTGCGAGTGCTGAGATAAGGTATGCTGAGCTGCTTGGGCTGTGCTACGTTGAGCTCTCTCATTTAAGCACCAGCCAATTAAGTCAAACATCATTTGTTGCAGCAGGCACACCTCCTAACCGACTGCAGATGTAATCAGTAACAGATGAGGTTCACATGCCATTGGCTCATGTCCACAGCAACAAAACTAGGCATCTTCACCTGGCCAAGTTGACACTGAACCCTAACTACCACATGTCCACCCCGTCAACTTGGTAACTATATTCATTACCTTAAATGATACTAAAGTGGAAAAAATTCTCTTCTGGCTGTGGACCTATGAATATCAAAACAAATTATCTAGTGCCAATATGCAAAGGAGGACAGTCACAGGACACATGTTTTCATTTCCATAGGGAGAAACTGGAAGGAACACAGGAGTCCAAGACCCAAACAGTTCTGAAAACCTGCCAGGAAAACTTCATTGGATTTCAAAGTCTGAAAGTTATTTATCCTCCAGCTTTAGAAAATGGCAGACCCACCCTTACAAAGGGCCTATGCAGTGGCCCGCCTCTTTCCAAATCAACCTGGGGGGGGGGGGGGACAGACTAAGAGGACCACCTTTTTCTTGGCTCCACCCTCTACAAGCATCAGAGCCACACCTGGGATCTCTGCCATTTCCAGGGCACACGCTCAACACCTCCATGTGGTGGCAGCCTGACTCTCCCCAGTCCCCAAGGAGCATGCTGTACCTTCTCCAAGGCCTGAGGCTGGATGACTCTTCCACTGCAACGAGGTGGGAGATTTATCCTCGCCCTCCAGGGCAAACTCACCCTCTCCATGTACATGGGTGGGTCCACTCTCCTGGTCTGAGTTTTCTTGGCTTCAGACCTGAACTTCCATGGCCCTTACTCCATAAACCCCAATTTGCCCCTTTTGTGTCCCCCTTTGTCCAGATTGGCAGAGATTCCATTTACACCAACAGTCTCTTCAAGCACTCGAGGACTTCCCCATCATTCTCTCCTCAGTTCCTCCATCATTCTCTCCTCAGTTCCTCCAAAATCTTCCCCTTATCCATTCAAAAAATCGTACCAACATATCTGGTATTTGCAAACTGCAGCAGCACTCCACTCCTCCAGTACCAAATCTGTTCTACTTTGCTAGCTGCCGGAACGCAACACACCAGAGACAGACTGGCTTCCAATAAAAGGGAATTTACTTACTTAACGTATAAATTCTTCAAAAGAAAGGTAGCTAACTTTCAACTGAGCTTCTTTCTTATGTGGGAAGGCACAGGACAATCTCTGCTGGCCTTCTCTAGAGGCCTCTGGATTCCAACAACGTTCTCCAGGGTGATTTCTTTCTGCATCTCCAAAGGCATGGACTGAGCTGCGAGAGCCGAGATGAGGTATGCTGAGTTACTTGAGCTGTGCTATGTTGACCTCTCTCTTTAAGTTTCCAGCCAATTAAATCAAACATCATTCATTGCAGCAGGCATGCCTCCTAGCTGACTGCAGATGTAATCAGCAACAGATGAGGCTCACATGCCATTGGCTCATGTCCACAGCAACAAAACTAGGGATCCTCACCTGGCCAAGTTGGCAACTGAATCTAACTACCACAGGCACCCTACAGGCAGGGCAAGAAACAAGAAAACAAGAACTGAAAAATTTTGATCTGTTAAACAAAACCTATGCTAGAGGTCTGCAACAAGGTGAACTGAATGTCAAAGAACAGATAGACAAAAGCCATCCAGTAAGAAAATCCTAGATAAAAAAGTGAAAACAATGGTCAGAATAAACTACTTAAGGAAATTAAATGTCTAGACACCAGCAAAAAAATAACGAATCATACTAGGAAAATTGAAGATATGGCCTAGTCAAATGAACAAATCAACAGTTCAAATGAGATACAGGAACTGAAACAATTAATTCATGATGTTCGAACAGACATGGAAAACCTCATCAAAAAAAAAAAATGAATTGAGGGAGGATATAAAGAAGGCAAGGGATGAACAAAAAGAAGAAATCCAAAGTCCAAAAAACAAATCACAGAACTTATGTGAATGAAAGTAGAAGAGATGAAAAAAGCAACGAAAATCTACAACGTTAGATTTCAAGAGGCAGAAGATAGGATTAATGAACTGGAGGATAGAACATTTGAAATCCGACAAGCAAAAGAAAATATAGGGAAAAGAATGGAAAAATATGAGCAGGGACTCGGAATTGAATGACAACACGAAGTGCATGAATACATGTGTTGTGGGTGTCCCACAAAGAGAAGAGAAAACTTAATGAAGGAAATTATCACTAAAAGTTTCCAAACTATTATGAAAGACTTAAAATTACACATCCAAGAAGTGCAGTGTACCCCAAACAGAATAGATTCAAATAGAAGTACTCCAGGACACTTACTAATCAGAATGTCAGATGTCAAAGAGTAAGAGATAATCTTGAAAGCAGCAACAGAAATACAATCCATTACATACAAGAGAAGCCCAATAAGACTATGCGTAGATTTCTCAGTAGAAACCATGGAGGTTGTGCTGGTTTGAAAGGATGTATAACCCCTAAAAAAGCCATGTTTTAATCAAAATCCCATTTCATAAAGGTAGAATAATGCCTAATCAATACTGTATGTTTGAAACTGTAATCAGATCATCTGTCTGGATGATGTGATTTAGTCAAGAGTGGTTGTTAAGGTGGATTAAGTGACGACATGACTCCACCCATTTGGGTGTGTCTTGATTGGTTTATTGGCGTCCTATAAAAGAGGAAACATTTTGAAGAATGGGAAATCAAGAGAGAGCAGTATCACAAAGCAAAGAGTCCACCAGCCAGCAACCCCTGGAGATAAAGAAGGAAAATGCCTTCCAGGGAGCTTTATGAAATTGGCAACCAGGAGAGAAAGCTAGCAGAGGATGCCATGTTTGCCATGTGCCCTTCCAGCTGAGAGAGAAGCCCTGACTGTGTTCACCATGTGCATTCTCCCTTGAGAGAGAAACCCTGCACTTCATCGGCCATTAAACCAAGGTATCTTTCCCTGGATGCCTTTGATTGGTCATTTCTATAGACTTGTTTTAATTGGGACATTTTCTCGGCCTTAGAACTGTAAACTAGCAATTCATTAAATTCCCATTTTTAAAAGCCATTATGTTTCTGGTATATTGCATTCCGGCAGCTAGCAAACTAGAATAGAGGTGAAAAGACAGTGGTATGATATTTTTAAGACACAAAAAGAGAAAAACTGCCAACCAAGAATTCTATATCCAGCAAAACTGTCCTTCAAAAATGAGGGGAAAATTAAAACATTTTCAGACAAAAAATCACTGAGAGAATTTGTTACCAAGAGACAAGTTCTGTAAAAAATACTAAAGGGAGCACTAGAGACAGTTAGGAAAAGACAGGAGAGAGAGGTGTGAAGAGAGTAGACTATCAGTAAAGGTAAAAAGAAGAAAAATTAGATATGACATGTAAAATCCAAAAGACAAAATGGTAGAAAAAAAGTACTGCCCTTACACTAATAACACTAAATGTTAATGGACCGAACTCCCCAGTCAAAAGACATAGACTGGGAGAATGGATTAAAACAGGACCCATTTATATAGTGTCCACAGGAGACATATTTTAGACCCAAGGACAAACACAGGTTAAAAGTGAAAGGTTGGGAAAAGATATTTCTTGCAAACAACAATCAGAAAAAAGCAGGAATAGCTATACTACTATTCAACAAATTAGACTACAAATGTAAAACAACTAAAAGAAATAAAGAAAGACACTATACGTTAATAAAAGGAACAATTCAACAAGAAGACATAACAGTCATAAATATTTATACACTGAGTCAGAGTGCTCCAAAATACACTGAAAAGAGAAATAGACATATCTACCCATAAAAGCTAGAGACTTCAATTCCCCACTCTCATCATTAGACAGAACATCTAGACAGAGGATCAATAAAGAAACAGAGAATTTGAATAATACAATAAATAAAATTCACTTAATAGACATTTATAGAACATTACACCACACAACAGCAGGATACACCTTTTTCTCAAGTGCTCATGGATCATTTTCAAGGACAGGTCATATGCTGGGTCACAAAGCAAGTCCCAATAAATTTAAAAAGATTGAAATCATACAAAACACTTTCTCAGATCATAAAGGAATGAAGTTGGAAATCAATAATAGGCAGAGCACCAGAAAATTCACAAATAAATGGAGGCTCAACAACACACTCTTAAACAACCAGTGGGTCAAGGAAGAAATTACAAGAGAAATCAGTAAATATCTAGAGGCAAATGAAAATGAAAATATGACATATCAAAATTTATGGGATGCAGCAAAGGCAGTGCTAAGAGGGAAATTTATGCCTTAAATGCCTATATCAAAACAGAAGAAAGCGCAAAAATCGAATAATTAACTGTTCACATGCAAGAACTAGAGAAAGAACAGCAGACTAATCCCCCCAAAGCAGCAAAAGGAAAGAAATAATGAAGATTAGAGCAGAAATAAATGAAATTGAGAACATGAAAACAATCGAAAAAATCAACAAAACCAAAACTTGGTTCTATGAGGAAATCAATAAGATTGATGGACCCTTAGCAAAGTTGACAAAAAGAAGAAGAGAGAGGACGCAAATAAATAAAATCAGAAATGGAGGAGGAGACATAACCACTGACCCCACAAAAATAAAGGAAGTAATGAGAGGATACTATGAACAACTTTATGCTAATAAACTAGACAACACAGATGAAACGGACAACTTCCTGGAAAGGTATGAACAACCAACACTGACTCAAGAAGAAACAGGTGACCTCAACAAACCAATCACAAGCAAAGAAATTGAATTAGTCATTAAGAAACTCCCAAAAACAAAAAATCCACGACCAGATGGTTCACATGTGAATTTTACCAAACATTCAAAAAGAAGTAGTACCATTCGGACTCAAATTCTTCAAAAAAAATGAAGAGGACAGAACGGTACCTAATTCATTCTATGAAGCCACCATCATCCTCATACCAAAGCCAGACAAAAATACCACAAAAAAATTACGGACCAATCGCTCTAAGGAATATAGATGCAAAAATCCTCAACAAAATTCTGGCAAATTGAATCCAGCAGCACATTAAAAAATGATATACAATGACGAAGTAGGATTCATCCCAGGTATGCAAGGATGGTTCAACATAAGAAAATCAATTAATGTAATACACTATATCAACAAATCAAAGCAGAAAAACCACATGATCGTCACAATTGATGCAAAAAAAGGCATTTGACAAAATTCAACATCCTTTCTTGTTGAAAACACTCCAAAGGACAGGAATAGAAGGAAACTTCCTCAACATGATAGAGGGAATATATGAAAAACCCACAGTTTGCATCATCTCAATGGGGAAAAAACTGGAAACTTTCCCTTTGAGATCAGGAACAAGACAAGGATGTCCACTATCACCACTGTTATTCTACATTGTGTTGGAAGTTCTAGCCAGAGCAATTAGACAAGAAAAAGAAATACAAGGCATCAAAATTGAAAAGGAAGAAGCAAAATTTTCACAGTTTGCAGATGATATGATACTATATGTCAAAAACCCTGAAAAATCCACAGAAAAAACTACCAGAGCTAATAAATGAGTACAGCAAAGTAGCAGGTTACAAGACCAACACTCAAAAATCTGTAGTGTTTCTATACACTAGTAATGAACAAACTGATGGGGAAATCAAGAAAAAAATTCCATTTACAATTGCAAACAAAAGAATAAAATATTTAGGAATAAATTTAACTAAACAGACAAAAGACCTATACAAAGAAAACCACAAGAAATTGTTAAAAGAAATCACAGAAGACCTAAATAAATGGAAGGGCATATCATGTTCATAGACTCAATTCTACCTAAATAGATGTCAATTCTACCTAAATTGATTTACAGATTCAATGCAATACCAATTAAAATCCCAACAACTCACTTTTCAGAAATAGAAAAAACAATAACCAAATTTATCTGGAAGGGCAGGGTGTCCCAATTAGCTAAAAGTATCCTAAGAAGGAAAACTGAAGTTGGAGGTCTCACGCTACCTGACTTTAAGGTGTATTATAAAGCTACAGTGGTCAAAACAGTATGGTACTAGCATAAAGACAGATATACTGACCAATGGAATAGAATAGAGTGTGCAGATATAGACCCTCTTATCTATGGACAATTGATCTTTGATAAGGCAGTCAAGCCAACTCAGCTGGGACAGAAAAGTCTCTTCAATAAATGGTACTTGGAGAACTGGATATCCACATGCAAAAGGACGAAAGAGGATCCAAAGCTCACACCTTATACAAAACTTAACTGAAAATAATCAAAGACCTAAACACTAGATCTAAGACCATAAAACTTTTAGAAGAAATGTAGAGAAATATCTTTTCAATCTTATAATAGGAGGTAGTTTATAGATCTTACATCCAAAGCACAAGCATTGAAGAAAGTAATAGATAAATGTGAACTCCTCAAAATTAAACATTTTTGTGCATCAAAGAACTTTGTCAAGAAAATAAAAAGACAGCCTACACAATGGGAGACAATATTTGGAAATGTTATATCAGATAAGGGTCTAGTATCCAGAATATATAAAGAGATTGTTCAACTCAACAACCCAAGTACAAAATGGGCAAAAGACATGAACAGACACTTATCAGAAGAGAAAATACAAATAGCCAAAAGGCACATGTAAAGATGCTCAACTTCCCTGGCTATTAGGGAAATGCAAATCAAAACCACAATGAGATATCATCTCACACCCACCAGAATGGCCGTTATCAATAAAACAGAAAACGACAAGTGCTGGAGAGGATATGGAGAAAGAAGCACACTTATCCACTGTCAGTAGGAATGTCAAATGGTACAATCGCTGTGGAAGGTAGTTTGGTGGTTCCTCAGGAAGCTAAGTATAGAATTGCCATATGACCCGGCAATACCATTGCTAGGTATCTATTCAGAGGACCTGAGGGCAAAGACAAAAACAGAATTTGCACACCACTGTTTATAGCAGCATTATTTACAATTGCCAAGAGATGGAAACAGCCCAAATATCCATCAACAGACAAGTGGCTAAACAAACTGTGGTATACACATATGCACAATGGAATATTATGCAGCTTTAAGACAGAATAAAGTCATGAAGCATGTAACATGAATGGACCTTGAGGACATCATGCTGAGTGCATTTAGCCAGAAACAAAAGGACAAATACTGTATGGTCTCACTGATATGAGCTAACATTAATGAATGAACTTAGAGAATTTCAGTTAAGAACAGAGGCCATCAAGGTATAGAAATAAGGTAGATATTGGGTAATTGGAGCCGAAGGGATACAGACTGTACAACAGGACTGATTGTAAAAATTCAAAAATGGATCACACAATACTTCCTATTTGTAGCCCAATAATGTCTAGTATACCAAATGAAGTTGAAAGTGAGAATGATAGAGGGAGAAGGGCTGGGAGGACAAATGAAACCCAAAGAAAAGACAGCCAATAAGACTGAGATGGTATAATCTAGCAATGCCTAGAGTATACAATGATAGTGACTAAATGTACAAATTTAAAAATGTTTTTGCATGAGGAAGAACAAAGGAATGTCAATATTGCAGGGTGTTGAAAATAGATCGAAATTCGTATTTTAAAACTTTAACTTATGTGTGAAATTAAAGTAAAAAATGTTTATTTGGTACAAAATTTCTATTTTGACTAGTGTATTGCCTAATATAACTGATGTGGACAGTTTAATTGAACACCATAAGTACATGGAATTTTGAACACCATAAGTACATGGAATTTTGAAA